>NW_009649717.1:349947-393033 GCF_000708025.1 Charadrius vociferus
GGGGGGACGCGGCGGAGCCCCGGACGGACGGGGCAAGTGCCCGCCTTTGTTTTTTGGGGGGGAAAAGCCTTTCGCCCCCTACCTCGGCCGGTCCCTCTCCTTCTAATGTGGCGGGTGTCGTGTGTCCCCCCTCCCCGCCTTCCTTTCTTTCCGTAGCCCCCTTCCCCTCCTTTTTTCCCCCCTGTTTTAATGACAAATCTCGGCTTAGAGGTCAAGGAAAGTTCACTTTTTTTTTTCCTTCCTCCCCTCTTCCCTATTAGAAGGTTTGGATGCATGAGATTTTCCCCTCTTCAGCCTGGTTTCTTCATATACGTGGGCTCTACAGCCAAATAATCCTGTCCTGAATATAGATCTTTAAAGCTTATTAAAATGTATCGGTGTGGAAATATTCAGACATGCTATCGAAAGGATCTGGGCCAAATCCTGACTTTTTCTTTTTTTTTTTTTTTATAAACTGAAGTCGGTGGGAGTTCTGACCGAGGAAGGGATTGCTGTGCTTGGTCTTTTGTTAGTAGATCGATCTGAAGAAGATCTGCGGTTTGACCTTACAGTTTGCTTTTATGGTATCTGAATAATTAGAGCTTATTCTGAAAAATAGTCTTTATTTTGGTGTATTTCAGGGAAAAAATGGTACTCACTGCGTGTAAAAGAAGTAACAGTTTTATTTGGGGGGAAAAAATGTTGTTAGATCCAGGTGGGGAGGAGTAAAAGTAGACGTTTCAGATACAAGCAAATGGCAAAGATCATTGCGTGAAGCATGTCAGTGTTTAATGGATGTCAGCGTTTAAAGATACGGCATCTTGAAACTAACATGCTTAGGAAAAAGCTGTATTTCAGACGTGTCATAGCTGATAGTTCAAATCTCTTCTGGGCACAGAGGAGAAGTCAAAAAGAGAAAAAACTTTCTTAATTTTTTCCCCCAAATAGTTATTTGTATTTTTAAGCAGCATTCAAGAATAAGACTGAAAACTGAAGCTAACGCAGCTCTCGGAGACTGCTTTTCTTTGCTGGCATGTGTGTCTGTAGTTCTGCTAGTCTTCATATGGCTAACTGTCGGCACCTTGTCCTGTCAAACAATAGGAGCAAATCATGTGAGGGAACCTGAGGTATTAACATTGACTTATTTTTTTCTTTTACTTGTCAGTAATTACTCTGCTGAATTATAGGAGATGAGTTTGTTAGTTGCAACTGATTAATACTCATTTTATTTTTCCATTGAACCGGAGAGCAGTGCTGTGAAGCTTTTCAGAGGTTCTCGTTGGATTTTAGTGCGAGTTTTGAGTGCTCGCTTCTTTTCTGTGACTGGAAGAGCATCAGTATGAAAATGCAAGATATCTAGCCCTTTCTGAAGTTCTTACTCTGGTCTTAGGGATGAAATCTTGCACTTTGCTTCAGTCTGTAAGTAGGCGCTTGAGAGAAATTTCCCTTTATTTGGGTGATCCAGAAGCCTTCCACAGCTACCAGAGAGGATCAGTTCAAAGCATGATCAGGTTACCCTAAGGGTAGGGATTTGTCCTTGCTTCAGTTTTGACCCCATCAACCATTGAGTATGTAATCAAATATATTTTTTCCTACTCGGTCTTGTTCAACTTGGCTTTTTGTGTACCCTTGAAGATGTGATGATCCAATACATTTGAGAAAAGTGACTGAATAAACAGATGGAGATCCTTCTGTTTCTGTATAAATATTAACTATCAAATCAAATGTTTGAAAGCTGATGAGTTTAGTGTTTGCTTTTCCTCTGTAGGTTGAACACAAAGTAAAGAGTTAAACATGAAGAAAAGCAATACAGAGGTTAATAAAAGTGCTACTTTTGTTTCTGAATAGTGGGAAATAATTCAGATTAAATCATGAGTTTCTTTGCTTGGTATGAAGATTTAAACTTAAAAAATGAAGGAGTCGTGACTTTTTTTTTTTTTAAATGAAGCATGAATGCACTGCGTATTGCATATAGCCAGTGTTCTGCTCTATGAAGCCCAAGTTGTGTGTGTAAAATAAAAGCTCATTTGAGTAGTCTTACAAGCCTAATGGAGGCATCATCTCAGCTTTATAAATAATGTAAGTTGTGTATAATGTGGAGTCCCCAGAGACTGCAGAGAAAGCATCATTACCAGCCTTTTCAACCTGCTGGAGATCTTAAATTGATTTACCGCACTGAACTGGTGCAAAATGATACATCAGGATGACACAGGGTCAACCTGTAAAAGTCTGTGATGTGAGCCCGTTAGTTCAGTCATCATAATTAAACCATATTATGAGGGCAGCGAAGCAAGTGTCTGTGACATGTCCCATTGTGCTTCAGATACGGCTGGTTTAAGAATCAAATAAAGAGAGCACCGTGTTTATTATTTAAGTTATGCAAAGAGTAGTTGAAATTAAAGCTTGTGGCCCTGTGAAGAGCAAATGTTGAACCAATTGAGGTTGACTCTTAACCTCTTTCTCGCAGTCATTAGCGACTGAAACAGATGAAGGTATGTGCAGCTTGGAGGTGTGTGTTTGGGGGGGGAGTGGTTGTGAGTGAATCTCTGAATTTTATGTATCCTTTCTCAAGCCTCAAAATCGGCTAGGCTCTACCTGCAGACTGTGCTATCAGGTATCAAAGGGACAAACAGGCAAACAAGCTAATTGGGCTTTTTTTTCCCCCTAGTGTTTTTGGCCTACTAAAGTTTGTAACTGTTGAAATGTTACTGCAGATCGGAGTTCTTGTATAAGACAGGGCATCTTAGTCATATCTTGAACTATATGACCAAACTTATTTTAGGATACACACTGTAATTTTGAATATGGGTTGGCATAGGTCACTACTTTTCTTAGTGGAGGCAACTGCAGCTCCAGATTCATGTTTCTACTCTAAGTAGCTTAGAAAGTAGCATGCCACAGATTTATTATATACTAAACATCTTGGGTCTTGCTGCTTCAGCTGATAAAATCACTATGAAGTGTTTCGAGAAAATCCTGCTAAAACTCCTTTTTCTTCTTTCTACTATTGAGTGCGCTGCTTGGTGATTTGAGGGTTTTGCATGCATTAGTGGTTAAACCAACTCTTCGTACCTGAATTGGTGTGAACTCTGCACTGCATCTCCTGAGCTTCTCTCAGCCAAGAAAGAAACAGCTCTTATTTTTAGTCACAAAAAATAGTTAGTAACTATTTAGTTTTAGTAACTAAAAAAAATAATTTTGAGGGATACAAGAGAAGCAGAGAAAATGAATGACCACTAGTGGCAAGAGAGCCATTAGTCTCCAGGTTCTGTTGCATCTCAACAGGATGTGCTTTAGCTAAGGTGCTCGCAAAGTGGCAGATAAAAGAATTAAAGCTTGCTTTTGGGTGCGGTGTCTTGTAAAATGTGGATGTGGAGCTCTCTTCTGCTGTGTCGATGCAGATGAGTAAGTGAAACTACGTTATTGAAGACGGCGCCATAAAAATCTGTGAAAATGAAAATCAGATTTCTCAAATTGCTTTATGGTTAATGAAGAGGTTCTACTATTTTTTTTTAATTTTATTTTTCAATTTCTTGTTTAGGTTTAGATGACAAACTCGCCCCATTATGCTTCCAGAGTGGGGAAAGGTCTGTTCTGCCCATAACAACTTCACTTGCTTTCCTCTAGTAGTTGCAGATTAGTATTATTTCAGTGGCCTTTCTTCTGTGTATAGCAGTATCTCAAAAAATTGAATGCATGAAAGTCTTAATGAAGATGATATGCAGTTCCTAGAAGTTTACCTTTGAAGTTTACTGAACAGAAAATTCAAGTTTAAAACATAAACAGCAAATTGGCAAGCATGGCTTGATTAGTGACTTAGTCTCATCTACATAGGCATCTTGCACTTCTCCAGCTATTTCGCTGGAGCTACAATGGCGTAACTTTAGAACAGCATAGAGGATTTTTATGTTAGAACAGTGGATTTTGCTTTGGATGGGAAAGAAGTTATTTTAAGTTGATACTTTTTAATTGATAGAGTTGTATCCCTGCAGGCTGTTGTATAACTAGTTCCATTAAGAACATTGCTATTCTTCAAGATTGAAAACAACCAGAGAAAAAAGTTAGATTGGGCCTTTTGTGAAGGGCTTTGCAGAGGGCAGATTGAGGGGTGAGGACAAGGACAATCTTGGCTGCTAGTGGCTGCCACAAAGATCCCTATCCTCCTCCTCGACAAACGGTGATTTGCATTACAGAAGCTTTTCAGGTTTGTGTGTATTTGAGTGTGTGGGGGCCGTCATTGTTTTTTAACAGGATAGAGAAGCCAAACATTTCATAAAGTAAACAGGCTAATTTTAAGGAGCGTAAAGCATTTTCCAGAACGAACCCAGATCCTACAGGATGTCTCCCTGCTTCAGCTTTATGCCTGCATGTGTTGCCTTTGGATGTGCCTCATAGTTGAATAGGAACAAAGATTGACGACGCTACTTCTAATTAGACTGTGTGAGGTCAACTATTCAGCGCCCATAAGGCTGAACTCCGCTGAGTTGTGTAGATGGGTCCGTGTATTTTTTGTAGGTTGTTTTTTTTGGGGGGTTTTGGTTTGGTTTGGTTTTTTGGGTGTTTTTTTTTGTATTTTGGGGAAGGAGGGAGGATGTGTATCAGGTACTGTGGCACTGGGATTGCTGTGGCGCAAGTGTTGCGCAGCTGTGTGACCCCAGTGCTGCCCCCTGATAGCCGTACGGTGTATGACACAGCTTCTGGGTTGAGCTGTCATTAAATTACGAAGGGTTTTCTACAAGTACAGATTCCTTTATTCAGTTGTACTCTTCTTGCGAGTGCTGTGTCTTGGGAGACAGCATAAAAGCTGAGTTTAGATCAAGAGTCAAAGCTTTTTTCTGTTTGTTTGTTTGTTTGTTTGTCTCTCTCTAGACTTGTCAGTGCAGGGCACCTGATCAGTACAACTATTGTGGACACTTGCACAACTCAGTCATTCTAACCTAGCTCTGGACTATATGTCACTTTTATTTCAGTATGGGGTATCCACTTGGGAGAGTGGTATCAGCACAGATGTCGCCAGTCTTTCTCATTTTGTTTTTCCCCCACCCTTTCCCTAGCATGCACAGGCAAAGTCTGGAGTACAAGGAGGAAAACAAATTATTTTTAAACATGCCTTTATATAAGTCATTATATTTAGGCACTGTTCAAAGCAGTATCATCCAAAGGCAACTATTACGTTGACTTGGCATGTAAGCAAATCATTAATGTGGTTTACCAGTGATTTCTGAAGCATTATTTCATATTTCTGTGCTTATAAAGGGAATGTTCTTCCCAACATGGCATTAGATGAGACTGTCTGAATAAGTCAGCATAGACAGTCTGAATTATAGCACTTAATGGTATTCAGAAGTATTTAACTTGCAAGTTTTTGTCATTAAAATCATTAAAATGCCTATCCACATCAGAGTGATCTATGGACTATCAATCCAATATTGGGTAACTTGGAAATAAGATACCCATTAAAAATTTTTTACAATGCTACAGACAGAATCGTGAGAGCTTTCACTGTCTTCTTGCTTCTGTCCCCAGCATGGTTGTAAGAATCACGTCTGCCCTCCAGCTTTGACTGATGGACCTTCTTTCAGGACTCGGACCTATTGTTACAGGGGAAGCTGAACATGTATCCCCTTAATACAGATTTTGTGCATGAGTAGAAGTTGGATTTCAGGATTTACAGCATTTCAGAGTTTCTTCTACAGAGGTTGCAAGACTGATGTACATGTTTAAAAACTTGTCTAGGTCGATGACAGCAAAAAAGCATGTGAGCACACAGAACTAATAACACTCGACGCTTATGTAGCAGGTCAAAAAGTTTTTTATGAATTCAGAGAATCCTTTGTGTTCAGATTGCTTGGGGCATGCAGTGACCACAGTTGATCATACTTTTGCTTGCTCTTCTTCCTCACTTGGTTCAATATCAGGAATTAGTACCTCATTCTTCTGTGTTTACACAAAAGACTGATTTACTGACAATATTTTTCTTGTAAATCATTTCAGACTTCTGACTTCAAGCATTTTAAGGCAGTGATGATAGCAGCAGCATTCTGTCTGGCGTCATGTGAGGAAACCAGGGCATGAAACTCTTAAAGATATCTTAATCTTATTCTTATGCAGGTATATATGTAGGGTTACTCACACTTGATAGGTATGCTCTGTGTGCATGTGCACATATGAATGCCTAAATTAATTTAACTTTCACCAGCAGTGAATGTTATTTGGGTCAGATAAAGGTAGACTAAACCTATATATAGTTGAGAAGAGCCTGTAAATTTATCAAGGTGTGTGTATGTAATAACTATTTATATATAAATACTTAAATGCTTAAAAGCATAAAATCAGTTTGGGTTGAAGATGAAGTAAATAACTGGGGAATCATGTTGCAACAAATTGTGGCTTCCACTTAAATGTGTTTCTGAGGGTGAAAGGAGGAGGAAACATCTGCTGCTTGGTCAGGTGCTCTTAATGAGTTGCTTACTTGACTTTATTCTACCAATATATTTCACCTTTGTATCTGTTAAGTTTCATTTGAATATTGACCTGGGAGGAATTATTGCAATGTCCTTGCCGTCTTGCATTTTTCTTACTAGTAAGTACTTTCATTCAGCTGACATGTCGAGGGACAAAATATGTGCCTTGTAACTAGCTGTATTTCCTGAGGCAGTGGAAAGAGGGCTCCCAAAAATCTTCTCCAAGACAAATTTGGAAGTGTTTGTGTGGGAGAGTGTGGAAGGTGGTGTGGAACTGACATGTCCTGCTCTTTCACTTGAAGGTTTAATTCTCTGTGGTGTCTGTGCAAATTCTAAAGCTGAAGAATACCAAAAGTGTATGGGTTGGGTTTTTTGTTGTTTTTTTTTAACTCTTTGTCCTTCTTTTCTTTCTAGCTCTTGCAAGATGTTGCAAAACAAACTGCTAGTGTTTTGGTAGGACAAAAATGTTGGCAGAACACGTTTGCTCACTGTTGGCCAGTTGCCTTTTTTACAAGGGTTTCTGCGCTGTGTTGTATGAAACAAGAAAGTTACTTTCAAGTTAGGCCAGTAGCACCTGCTTGGGAGTGTAGATTCTGCTCACAGGTCCTGAAAAGTTACTAGAACTGCCTTATCAATAAAACACAGTTCTATTTGATGAAAGGTCTTTCTCTTGATATCTAAATGCTCTGTTGTGAAATTTGACATATTTTTACCACTGTTGTGGTTTCCTGACTGAAATCTACTTTGGGGAAGGCAGTTTTGGTTTGGTTTTACTTTAACCTAGGGAAGACTTCATCTCTTCAGGTTAGTACAACTACAAGTTGTCTGATGATTATTATTTATTTTTTTTTCTATTGACCTTACTCCATATGTATTAAAATAAGTCAATCCATCTTGCCTTTGCAGATAGGCTGGGAGACAAACAGTATGTGAACATGACAAGGCTTAGTCAGGGTTGCTTAAGGTATCTAGTGCTATAGTGATGAGCATGTTATGGGAAGGAACCTCTGTGAATCAGAATCTTCTAGTAGCCCGCAACTAGTGAATAAAGGGGTGGAAAAGTGGCTTCTTACTGGGGCTATATGTGAAGCAAGGTGACAGTGGTGAGGGCAAACGACTTGCATTTTAATGGAGTGGAGCCACACATGAAGCCAAACTTAGAGGGTGCAAGCAGTGAAGGAAGGACGAGTGAGGCAACCCCAGAAGATTTCTGGATGCTTTGAAAATATTCTAAAAGTTATGCAAAATTAGGAGAGGGGTTCTCTCTCATGATGTTTTTCTCTGCTTTGCCTTCTGCTCTCCCTGGTTTGTCTTTGAAATTCTTAAAAGAAGTACATTAAGGTCACTGGCCATTTTAAATAGGACTTGGTGAAGTGGTTAGAATCAGGGAAACAAAGCGATCTAATTGAGATTTCCGTCATAATTCTGAACAAATCTTCTGTCCTCTATTGAAATGTATGATTTTTGGTTAATATCACTGAATCCATTGAGTTTGACTTCCTGGTGAAAGTGCCATATTACTTTAAAAAGCAGTTCTCTCATAACTCTGCCTGTGCAAGGCAAATAGAGCTTAGTCCCTACCTCTAGCTACTAGCACTTAATGTGATTTTGTATTGTGCCAAGGCAGGCAGAGTTCTATGCGGTTTTCCTGAACCAATTGTTTTTCTGATGTGGACCAAATTCTTGTTTTCGAATGATTAACAGGTGGTAGTTTTACGAATTTCACTGATGGTTGAGATTGGAAGGAACCTCTAGAGGTCACCTGGTCCAACCCCTGCTCACGCAGGGCTGCCTAGGTTGCCCAGGACCATGTCCAGATGGCTTATTTTTTTCCAGTTGTATGGCAACAGCATTGTTTTGTCACAACAGCCATGAAAGTAGATTTGAAATTTACCTAGACTTTCTCATAGACCTGACAACATGTACGTGATAGCTTCAGGGATTGTTAAATGCATAATGTGATTACACTGGTTTAATTTCAAATGTGTAGTCTTTCAGGAATCTCAAACACATCTGAAGTGTGTGCTTTCCTGAAGAGGGAGATGAGGGAGACAGAGACTCAACTCATGTGATTTTACTGAGGTCTCACCATGAATCTCTGGTGTTCAGGACCAGAGTTTCATCTCCCTTCACACAGCCTCTTGGTCTTTCCTCTTGTCGACAGACACTTCTGCCTTTTTATTACTGAGGAGATAGATAGGCAGATAAAACAGACATTGTTTATATCTTTGTCCCTGTTCCGCTAATTACCCGGTGAATGCAGTGATGAACTATGCTATTTTGAAAAATGTGAATTTTGACCTTGCTGAATATCTCGGAAAACCTGGCTTGCGTACGGGTTGCCATCTTGGCTCTTACAGTTTCCTGTTTTGCATTTTTGCCTGCTGCTGGCTTTACACTTTGGCATACTTAATAACAGGCCCTTTATTATTCATGCTAGCTACTGTCAGTGTTAAGTGCTTCCACTTGGATGTAGTGGCCAAAGGAAAAGTCTTTGCCTTTATTAACTTAAAAACTTAAGATAATGTAATTCTAGATTCTGTAATGTGTCGTATTAGATTTCGTCTGGAAAATACAAATACTCTCAGCTTACAACTCTGGAGTGTGTGGTATTTTTGGACAGATGGATATGAAATCACTTTTTTTTTTTCTTCTGAAGTTTGCTGTCTAGTTACCTACAGCAGAAGACAGTGGTAGCAGAGGGGGGTTGAAGTGCTTGCTAGAGTGTTTGGTTATTCAGACCCAGCTAGGGCAGAGCTCATTGCTCTGGGGATGAGACATGGTTTTGCAAATCGACTGAAGTACTCGTGTCTGAATGTGAGCTAATCTTTGTTCTGGATATCATTTAAAATTAGGGGGGTGGCAGCTCCACAAGATGGAGAGAACTCTTAGCAGTCTGGCTCATCTCAACCCCAGCCACAGATTTCGTAGTGTATGATGGCTGGGTGACTTTGATGCTCATCCTGCTCTAAGCTGATCCAGCTGTTCTGCAGAACATTGTTTGTTCTTGCCAGGTTAGGAAGGTGAATTGGCTGACAGACTGTAAGCAAGGAGGAGATTACGTTGGAGTACTACAGCTGGCACAAGGGAGTAAAGGGAAACCTTTTCTCTTTGGGTGGGAGCAAGCTGTTAAGAGCTGCTCATCTGCTTGTGGACCTGTGACCTTGCTGGCCCAAGGCAGCTGTTGGAGGTAGCCAGTTACAAACGAGTACTATAGTACTCCCAGATGAAGACTTCCTTGATACGCTTGCCAAGGAAAGGTCTAATTTACAGGGTTTTTTCCCAGATACTTATGTTGGTGATTAGCATGGTGAGGTTAGACTGCCAACAGTTACGTCAGTCACAAAGCCCCAGTGTAGTTATATTGGCAGCAAAATGACAATGATTAATGATACGGCGTATTTTACGGGGAGTGAGGGAGGATGGACAGGGAGGAACACTTAAGCAAGCTTTTCTGGTCAAGTGCTGTTTTGCTGGTATAAACTGCAAGCTATATTAAAACGTTTTTCTAGTTTAATGCAACCGTATGAGCAGAGCACATCTAGTGCATGTTCTGTGTGAGATAGGACAACTGTTTTTCCTCATGGGGAAAAGAATGTCCTCCAAATTTAACTTCTTAGTAATAGAAACTTTCTTTTACTCTTTAGAGGACTAAATAACTTGAAACAGCTGGCAGACCAGGTACTGTTAGCAGCATTATCAAGAAACTAGAGAAAAGCTAAATATTAAATCCATTTAAAATGCTTCTGTAAAAGCAGGCTGGTGTTACCAGAAGCCAGTGCCAGTGAAGACAGTTAGGGCCCCTGAAGATGATATGTACTGTAAGCCAAGTCACTGCTTGTAGCTTTCCTGGGCTCTGCACTGCTGCATGAGTAATCTTGAGATTTTTGGCTTTCAATCCGCTTTTCTGAAAAGAAATTTGAAAGCACTTGTTTTAATGGTATATGGTAAATGTGTTTAAGACCCCTTACTTTTTCTTGTTACTGCTGGCTATTCAACATCTTCAAACATTGCGTCTTTGTCATATATTTCTTAACTTCAAGGAATTAGACTATCTACAAATTTAAAATACAAGCTTTAGGTATTTTCCCTAGTGGCAGTGCTGGAGTGAGGTTCTTGCTGAATTCCCTTGTAGCCTCCTGCTATGCCAAGGAACTATCCAGACCCTTGGGAATCCAACTGTAATTTTTTAATTTTTTTTTCTCCTCTGGCTTGGCTACAGGCTTCTTTGACGTTTTGTTCTGTGCAGAACACATCACCCAACATAACTGGCATAAACACTCCAGGGCTGTTTACTACAGTTTACTGCATAACTGTTCCCTTTGCCCTTGTCCCCACTAGTTTATCAGCTATGATTCTTGCTCGTGGTCAGACCCAATACATCTCCTGTGGTTTGAGAACTGGGAGCGCTGCTTCGGCTGCCACAGGCTGCTTCGGCTGACGTCTTATATTTCTGAATACAGGCAGGTTTCCATCACACCTTTGCCTAGCATCTTGCCTCCCCTGACTTGGGATACCAGGACTCTCAATCTTCCAGCCCAGCCAGCAGTCAGGGTAATTTGAGCCTAAAGGCTTATCTCAGGAACTGGGGAGTACCAGTTTCAGTCCCAGAATTAAAGGCATCTAGATTGTCATCTTAAAGACAAGGAGTCTGAAATCTTTGTGTGCTCTTTTTGTGCACTAGCTTTCAGCCTAGAAGTAAGTAGTCTTGGAAAGCTGTAAGTCCTGGAAGTTCATCCTTGCAGTCTCACTTCATGATGTATTAGGACTTGGAGTCCTTCTGTCGTCTGTACTAGAACAGCTATGACTGTTTATTCAGTAGCAGGCGGCAGTGGAAAATTTGGGAAGCATTATGGCTGTTCTAGCTAGCCTGCTGTTGACCCTGCAGAGCATGTGGTGTTCAGGAAATACTGTCTTTTGGTGTCTCAGCTGTAAGGTTGCAGTACTGCAACTTTGCTAAACCTGAATTTTGAAGCTTTAAGCAGGTCTTGGAAAATTATGCTGAATAGTAAGTTGCCTTAATTTCAAATGCAGAATCATATAGGGTCTGTTAATAAAAAAAAAAAAGCTCACAGATAAGGAGAGGGTACTGAGTAATTCTTTGTGGCTTGATTATTCTTCCAAAATCATAAAAAGCTTAGAGATAACGAAGGGATCAGATAGATAGATTACAGCCTTTTTCTTCTGTTGTAAAACTTCCGTATTCCCGGTAAGCAATGTAGGAGGGTATCTCCCACTTCCTTTCAAGCTATGTGGTTGCCAAGTGCTGTATGAACTATCAGTTCCTATCTGTGGGTTGAAGCCTTTGTACAAAACCCTCCAAAGCCTTGATCTCAGGAATATGAGAAAACACATTGACATGAGATTCTGCAGATGTTCTGGCGCAGGGCTGTGACTGCCGCTTTTGCCTCATCCTGCAGTTTTTTGGATATGTCTCTGAATCCTCACATACAGGGGCACCCTTGTTTTGTGCTTTTAGAAGGTGGAAGGTGTGTCTGCAACTTCTGGGTCTGTGCTCAGCCGTTCCCTGTCAGCAGTAGTTAGGAGGCACTTTTGTTGGCTCTGAGTGTGGCGGCACAGCATGTGCTCCGGTCTCAGCTCTGGTGCCTTTGCCCTCTGGCCCCTCGCTGCAGCGGTCATCGGTTCTTGCTCAGGGCAAGCTGCCTCTGGCTGAGTGATTTACTGCCCTCTTCTTCCATGGTATGGAGGTGCTCCTTGGTGTAATGGCATGTGCTCTCACAGAGCTGTCTTGGTGCCGTCCTGCCAGCAAACGTTTTGTGCCGATGGTCACCCCTCTGGCTTTCTTTGTCAAATACTTGCCTCTCTATCAGTAGCCTTCAAGAGCTTTGTCCTCCACCTGTTAGCAGGAGAAGCTAAAGCTTGACGTGAGGAAGTGGCTTGCCCAAGGGAAATGGGAGCTGTGTCTCCTGAGCAGCAGCCCAGCGCCCTCCGTGACACTGTTCCTTCTGCCGACAAGGTTTTCCAGGTTTAGGTATGGCAGGAAGAAATTGCACTGGTAGCCAATTCATTTGCAGTCAGTAGACTTCTTTGATTAAAATGCTTCTGAGAATGGAGCTTTTAGAGTTCACTGGTGAACCAGCTGTCATCTGGAAGGTTGTTTGCCTTCAACCACAGTAACATGTGATTCGTGTTCCGAGTGTGACTGCCAGTTCAGGGGAAAGGTAGCGCTCCTGATGCCTGGTCTTCAGTTGAACCAAGAATTATTCCTTTGGTTCTGTAGAGTAATTGTCTGGATGAAAACATCTGTAAAAGAAAGAGACCATGTAAATGCCTGCGTAGTTGTATGTCAATAGCTTTATTCTTCCACAAATATAGTTTTTAATATTGGTGAAATTGTACCCTGTTCTAGGATTACACTGGGGTGTAGTTGAAGGCAGTTCAAGTTTTTAGCGTAGGCAAGCTCAGACTTGTACCTTACCTGCCAGTAAAGGCCTTGATCAACCTAGATCTATGCTTGCTGGTGTATTTTAAACACACATCCAAAGTTTCCTTGACGTGGTCTCAGGAGGATCCCTATAAATTCATATTTCCCTGTAAATCGTAATCTTTAGAGAGTCTCATTTTTCTTGTGTGTAAGCTGAAGGGGCATCTCTAAACATGGTGATCTTGGCTCCTTCCATTTGTAAAGGACCTGGTAAGTTCAGGAGGCTTGAGAAAGAGCAGGATGCTGCCAGGGAGTATCTGCAGCAATGTGGTAGTGCGGCTGCTGTCTGCTCACTGTCCTGGGGACCCGGAGCAGACTGGGGTTTGTGTCATCTGAAGTCCAGTCCCGGTTTTCAGAAAGCCACTAATGGCATGCTGTAATTAAACGATGTTTCACTGGGCGGTGGAAATCTGGCAAATCTTGATGTTTGTTTCTGGGTTGTATAAACTTGGCTTGGAAAGTTGTATCATCTTTAAACACTTTCCCTCTCTAGAATGGTAGTTGTGAATTGCAGGACACTTCATGAAATTTAAAATATATCTTTTGCTCTGCCACTTGACATTTTAAAGACGTGATGAAGATACAGTGTATTAAAGGTCATTTAAAGGCAAAAAATGCCTCCTTAGTTTTTGCAGATAAGACAAAAAAGAGGAAAGCTAGAGGAGTCCTTTTAAAAAAAAAAAAAGCTTGAATCTCATGAAATGCATTGAAATGTCTTTGATATTGGCAAACTGAAGAGGCTGTTCATTTCAAGTGTGTAAATGGTGGGCGGGGGACTAATCAGTTAAAACACTTAATTATTTGTTTAACAATGTTACTTTTTCGGTTTAATTTTCATCAATTTATTCTGCTTGACCTAATAACACTTTTATTAGTGATTAAGTATTTTTTCCTTCTCAGTTTTTGTTGTCTTTTGCTTTGGTGAAACATTCTGCTTTAAAGCTGGGGATCTTGAGCTGTAATTTAACATCTTTACTTAATCTCTGATAAATGACGTCTGGGTCACAGTCTTTAGAAGTGGTTTAATGCAGCTGATGTAACTGTATTGGTGCATGCTCTTGGTAAAATGAATCATTTCTAGGAGCGGTGGCTCACATAAGCTGAGCATAACTGGAGTGCATTTGGTGGGGTTCCCTCTTTAAAAATTCCCCTGGTGTAGCAGTACTCTGGCTGCGGCTGACAAACCCCTTTCCAAATCCATGAAGTCTGTGTGGTTCTGTGAAGACAAAACTCATCTTGCGTTTTATGAGCTTTACTCAAAAACTTTGATGCCTGAGTGGTGATGCGCATTTTTCTTTTTGTTTTTAAAAGCTTTCCTTCATGCTGCAAATGTGTTTTAACTATTAAAAAAATATATATATCCCTGAAAGTGACATGTCAGTAAATTTTCCCTGTCTCACCTGTGAAGGAAGTTCCTCCCGCCCTGTGCTGATGAATTGGAGGGAAGTGCTTTTTTCAGCTGATAAAAAGAAATAAAATTCCATGCCCTTCCCAAAGGAGGAATTCAACAATTGGACAAGTGGCGTGGGACCATGTGTTGGTTTGTAAAAGGATATAGTTTGTAAAGATGTTTCCTTTGATGCCTGTGATGAATATGGATGTGTTTCCGTTGGAGAGGGTTTTGATTAAATTATGCAATTAGAGCTGACCAGACAGATCTAAATATAGGAAGAGGTTTCAGTTATCCTGCCTTTGTGTGTATTAACACACCCACACAGATGTGTGTTTGTTATTGTTGTAAACAACACCTGTTTTCTGAAGACAGTTCAAAAAGTCAGGAAAGGGAATGGTCTTTGTGGAAAAAGGGAGTTATACAGGAGTTTTATGATGAAAGGGGAAAAAAAAAATATCCCTGTTTTTCCCGGCTTTTGACCTTTTAGAAGAGGACTTCCAACTTACTTTAATAGCTAGACTAGTCATGACATCTTTGTGGATATCCCATGTTCACAAAGCCATAACCTGTGCTCCAAACTGGTCTATAGGTTGTACTGCGTTTTTCAGGACTTGGGCTGTGTCATCTAACGATGCTGACTGAGCTCCTTACCCGCTCCTCTACTCCTGAGCCCTCCTAGTGCCTGGTGGGGACATCATGTGGAGTTTAAATACCCGACAGCACAAGTGAAGGGGATAAACCTGCCCCAAAGATGCACAATGAAATACCCACTGTGATGGCTGGTAATTCGTTCTGTCTCTTGATGTCTGTTTGTTTGGATAATTTTTTCTTTTGAGTGTTTTGCCTTAGTTTGAGGATTTGTTTAAGAGGCGTTCAGCTTGGAGAGAGTGTGAAAAAGGAAGAGTCCCCTCCTTCATAGCATTTAGAAGGAAAAACACCTTATGAACACCATTCTGGCAAGTTTTGTGGCTCACAGCATTGTATTCATCTTATAGGTTATTTTAGTGAAGTTCATAGTTTTGTAATCCCGTTTGTGCCAGAGTTTTGACTGACTCATCAAATTACAGTTCCTTCCTGACTTCAGTTAAAATATTAAGTTGTAGTTTTAGAGATAATCTCTGATAATACATCTGATTCAGTCCAACTGCTTGCTGACCCCAGAAGAGATTTGTCCACACCTTGGTGTACGTTTTGACGTGTCCTACTTGTACTAGCCCTGGTGTGCAGCAGGCTTATCCAGCTTCCTGACCAAGTAACTTGCCAAACTTGGTGTTAGTTTTTCCCCTATAGTCTTGGCAAGTCAAATCAGCATGGTGAGAAGACAGGCAGGCATTAAGGAAAGAGCTGGCAGGTTGTGACTTCATGGAGTCTCACATGCATCTGAAGGAAGGAATGAGGAATATTCAGCGGTGCAAGCTAGAAATTTACCATTGTTTCTCAACTCTGGTGAAAACTGCATGATTTGAGGACCTGGTGATCATTTAAGAGAGACTGTATGTGTTAGTGTTTCTTGTAAACGAGGCACTGTGCTTTAATGAAGGTGTAGATAAGACTCTTGCAAGATGTGGTGTTCAAATTTGTTTTCAGGACTGCAGTTTTTATTATGTCAAAACAGTTGCAAAGGCATTGGGGAGAAGTGTTCTTAATCAGAAAAAGGGGAAATGTAATTGTTGATGCATCTCTGTTATAACTGGTAAAGCGCCTTTGCTGTGTTCTTTTCTCACAATTATATATTTGCTTACAAAGACTTTTATGCCCTTTTTGTTGGATTGTAACACGGGATTCAGTTTCTAATGTATATGGAAACCGGGTATTGTCTCTGGAGAAGCAACAGTGAAGTTACCGTGACTCTTTCAGATTTAGTAACTTCAATTTGAGAAGGCAAAGTACACATGCAGAAAACCTGTAAGAATTTGCTATTGTTTTACTCTTGTACTCATGATAATCAAGGCTTCAAGGGCAAGGATGAGTGCCTTGTCTGCCAGAAGCTGAGTGGGTAGGCGAGTGGAGGAAAAGCTGCGGTTCATTGTAAAAACTGGCTGGACACTGTGTACTTGGTTTGAACTGTCGTGAGCGTTGGGAAGGAGCTGGCAGATATTGATAGTATTAAGGTTATTTCTTCATGCTCTGGAGTAACTGAGCAGTGGGTGTTTTGTTGTTTGGGTCGCTGTTGCCTTCCTCCCATCCGTCGGTAAAGCATACATTGGTCCTACTGTCTCATTTTGAGTAAGTTCTGTTCTTTAGTGCTCGGGTCAAACTCAGAACTCACAGATTTCATTTGGCTTACCAAGTAAGTTAGATGTTGTGCAAGTCCTTCTAAAGGCAGATATTACTTCCCTGTGGAGAACAGCTAGATATTTCTTAAAAGAAACTGTACGGGCTGCTGTTACGGTTAGCTAGGGTGCAGTCAGCACCTGCTCTTAACGTGACACTCTTGCTCTCCTGCCATCTGCTGAACTAAAGGGTGCAGGTAAGTGTCTAAAAGGATTTTCTCTGTGAGCTGAACAATGATATGTGGGAGGTTGGAAGGGCAATCCCTCAGCCAAATATCCTGAGCAATGGTCCTAGAGGAGATTTTGCTCTGTCTCTCAGGATCCAAGACAGAGGCTACGTCGCAGCACAGGCTGGAAGTATCCTTCTTGCCCTTGCTGGATGTAAGTAAGGGAGTCTAATGCAGTGTCAGGAAAAAAGCTACCTACTCCTCTTAAGTATGTTGAAGTATTTTCGTCACCAGTGTGCTCCTTGTTCCTCAAACAATAGGATAAGTATCAGAAATTAACACAGGATTGCATATTTTAAGTGTTTTCTTGAATTCTTTCTGCCATGCCAAGAAGACATATAAAAGAGTTAATTTTTTTTCTTCTTTCTTCCTGTCCTTTTCAGAAATACCAGGAAGCCAAGTCAGATTCTGTATAAGCTCTCTAATGAGTTCTACAGCACTCTGAAATGAAACTTGCTTTCTTTTCGCATGTGTATTATAATGCCACTGAGGCTTCTGCTCGGTTTCCACACATTTTTCCAAGATGAGCAAGATCTGATCTTCTACCATAAGAAAGTGCAAAGAAAAAACTCTTTGATTAAAAACAGAGTAATTCAGCAGAAGACTCTGGACTTCTTGATTTACAAGTCACATTGCTTGAAGAAAGAAATTGAAACTTTTTGCTGCTTGCTCCCAGAATAGGGAGCCAGAGGAAGTTAGTGCACAATCTGTTGTAACACATTCTAGCATTACAGCTGCTTAGACTGCATGCTTTTTAGTAATACATGAAAGTAGGTCTTGCAGGAGTAAAGTGACAGCTCCCGGGCTTCTATGCCAAAATCTGATCTTTTTTCTTCTTTTAAAAAAGATCTAAATATTGTACTGAGTACTCAAGGACACATCTTTTCAGCAAATCATGTAATTTACTTTTTAGTGAAATACTAAATATTTTTAAAGAAGCAAATGGAAATCTCTCTACTTGTTATTTCTTTATATTGTCAGTAAGTAATGGATGCTGGGAGGAGGTACGTTGAATAAAATAAGATAAATTTAGTTTTAAAAACAGTCAACGACTAGACAATTTTTTCCATTAACAATTATGTAGATTCTCTTCAGTGTGGTTCCTGTCTGGTTTTATTTCTAACTGCGCCGAGCATGTATTAAAAATATTTAATAGGAACCTTTTTGCCTGCATCGCTGGGCCTGTATTATTACAAATAATGAAATGAGTAGAAGAGTTAGAGCTGCTTCTTGTTTGCCTGAAACTTGACTAGGAGTTGTTTCACTTCCCCCGCCGGGGAGAGGATCATCTAATTGTCCTAACCCTTTCTCCACCCACCAAAAACAGTCATTTATGCAAAGTGGGACAGTTTCCTATGGGATCTCCTGTGGGAATTTGAAGACAGTCTCATTGAATATTTTACTGTCTGCTTACTGTTGCTGACAGGGTAACTATCTCTTCTTTGAGGGCTAGGAAGATAGAACTTCACTCTTAGGCATTTTGCCTAAATACGTTTAAGTACAAGGCTGGCTAAACAGCTATATATATAATGCTCACTTTTTTTTTATAGGTTTCTCACAAGTTTGTATGTTAGTCCAAAGATTGTACAAAAGACAGCAGCCGTGAAGGAAGACAAATAAAGCAGCATTGGAATTCAAAAGAAGTTTGATTCCAACTCATCCATCAGCAGACAGAACACATAGTAAAAAGTGCATGGGTTTTGATGTGTAAAAAGCAGCTGATAAGTGGGTAACACCTCAATTTCCTTTAAACTGACTCCAGGCTGCCTTTTGGAGAGCGTCCTGTTGCTTGGCCTAGGTTTCCATTTCACCCCTACCTTGTGAATAAATGAATAAACATACCCTTCAAGGGCTGGTGGTCACTCAGCTATTGGAAATACTAACTCCCACTTTCCCAGAAGGGCACATGTATTTGGGAAAGACAGATGCACACTTTGTCATCTGCTGACTTGTGGTTTAATCTTTATTTTGCACTTCCAGCTGATAAGACCACTTTGTGCAAAAGTAATACAGGAAATGATGCAGTGCAAAAACCAAGAGTGGCAGAAAGGGAAACGGAATGTACTGGCAAGGGCTCAGCGCTGTGGACGCGCTTTCTGCTTCTTGGAAGCAAAAAACTCCACCTACGCTGCCTTTTTTTTTTTTTTAGCTTAATACTCGTATTGGAGCTTAGTGTGAGTAGTATACAGAAGCCTGTGGGTTTTCTCCCCCTTTTCTTTATCTTGTGGCTTGTTCAGAGCTTGGAGCACGCTTAGACTTTGTTTGGGAAGGCAGGATTTAAGCAGGAGTCCCTGGGCTGGAAGCTGGTGGCTGGCTAGGTCCTGCTGGGCTGCCTTACTTCCAAGCATATCTACAAGTACTGTACCTAATGATACTCTGCCCGCTCACAACTTATTTCTTGCCACAGTTGTTGCTACGGAGATGCCAGCTGTTAAGATAATACCTTTGATTGTGATGGTGAAATATGTTTTGGAGTGTATGATTGTGGGAGCGGGACGTGTGTTTGTTGCAGGATTTGATCCAAAACTTTGGAAAAATCTGTTCCTGTGGTCTAACTACTTGGGGCTGCATCCGAGTATCATCGTAGTCTTTGCAGAGCTTGTGTACTAGCTCATGTTAGGATTGTATTTTCAGGCGGTGCTATAAACATACAGTCTGAACAGGGACTTTTTTTTTTTTTTAGTTCTTCACAGCAAGTAGGTTGGCCACTTTCGAAGTAGCTTGGTGGAAATTGGTCAGGCCTAGGTAGACCATGTCTGCACTCGTTATCAATGTTGAAAGAAGTTTGGATCGAGATTTCGACTTTGTACTTTCTTTTTTGTTAGAACTTCAACTCAAGTCTCTTAAATATTTTTTGTTTAGTTGAGTGGATGTGAAGTAGAAAGCTTGACTTGATTACTTGGTGATATGCCACTTTAATTTTTGTGTGTGGAACTTGTATATTTTGAAAGATACAGGAAAAAAGGTACTTAGAATATTGGTTGAGATACAGACTATATATGAGTTGTGAATAACTGTTACTTACAAACACATTTGAAACACATGTACTGGGGTTCTGGTAATACAGTTCTTAAATTAGCACAACATTTTAATAGAGCACTTTATAGTGTGTACCTCAGGTATACTTTATCCTTGTACAGTCAGTGACAGTAATGGAGTTCAGTTCACTTAACAGTATAGCACATGCCCAGGTAGCAAACCAAATTCTTAAATTTGCCCCAGGCTCATGCAAGTCTTCCATTGCATTGACATTATTATTTCAAATACAATTCTTCGCATAAAAAGAATGGTAAGTACCAGTACAAAGTGCAGTTAGGCATAGTCTGTGTCTTAGTCCATAAACATTATTCATATAAATGTAGTTTATGCATTCAGCCTAATAAAACTGAACCTTTGCAATTGGATAATTGTTTTAGTGACAAATTGATTTGAATCAAGTGGATGGTTTTCACCTTAAAGTACCTGAAGTATAGTAGTACCCTCTTGACCATCATGCATTGCAATGGTTTCATAGTGTAAGTGTGGCATAGCATTTACAATTTTAAGATTTGCAATCTTTTCTTAGTGTAACTATGAAATTCTGTCCAATGTTGGTGTGCTGACACCTTCTATTCTGTGTATGTATAGGTTGCTGGTTGGTTGGGTTTCTTTTTGTCTTTCTGATGGCAAGAAAAACATTCATATCCTTTTCCCCTTCCCCCTTCCTCTGCAACCTGTTGGTATCCAGTACAGGATACGTTTCCTGTCTGTCTTTCATGCTCTGTTTGAAAATCAGTGGTTTAGTGCTCTTTGTCTCATTTTCCCCTCCCTGCCGGTGCAGGGTCTCTCCTGCTTCCCCCAGCAGAGCCTTTTGCCTTCTCCCAGCCCAGGCAAATAAAAAACTTGCTGCTTGCAGCAGGAACTTCTTCATATGTGGAGTTCCTGCCCCTCTTCATCCATCGCTTCATCCCCATTCCATGTCTCTCAACTCGATGACCACTGTGCCATCTAAAATCCTCTTATCAGGACTTCTTCCTCCTTCCCGCTCCGTCACGTGTCCTTGAGTACAGCAGGCAGGCGTTGCAACGGGAAGGGTCGGGATGTAATCGGTGAAGTAAGTTCATGGTATCTTTCCCTCACAGTCTGCTTATGAGCTGTGAGGGCTTTTTGGTGGAGTGAGGAGATGGAGTTTTCCTTCTCACGTGAGATGAGTGAGAACAAGGATCTTTGTAGTTTCCTTTCTTCTTTTTTGGTTTGTTCCTCTAAGTCAGAGGTGAAGCTGAGTTGTTTTTGTTTCAGATTGTGGTATGCACAAGTCTAGTGCAGTGATTTTTTTTGAGCTGCATCACTGGCAGTTTGGAGATGGCTGGGTAGCACAAGGCTGTTGGGGCATATTGCTTCCAGCTGCTCTCTAAAATAAAATAAACAAATAAAAAGTGCTGGTGATCTTGCACTGGTTCCTTGGAATGGTTTGCTGGTTAAGGTTGCAACAGCTGATAGGCAGACGGGAGTGCCCTTCACACTTAACGGTGAAAGATGAAATCTGAGGGACTGTTCTAGGCTAGATTTAATGTGAAGTACATTTCTAATATGGGACCCTTGCCCTTTTGTGGTGTATGTGTGGGAATGCAGCCATGTCTTCTTGTGTTTGGCTTTTTCTGTCGAGCTTCTCACACTACTAACTGACCCATGCTTGGGCACCAAGCAGAAGTATTGTTTGAAGCTGGCAAATGCAGTTGTTGTCCCCCTTGCTGCGTGGCACAAAAATCACTGAGGCCACAGAGCAAATTGGATGAGGGAACTAAGCTGATGGGGAATTGTGCCACCACCTACCTCTGCCCCTTGCCCTCTCCTCCTGCTAACTGCCCTTCCCCAGCCTCTTTAGGTTTTGTTTATGCTGTGTCACTATTTTCCAGGGTGATCATCTCATTTATTCAGGGCTGTTTTGGGGAGAGGGGTATACAGGGTTCAGCAGCAGGCCCTGCTGCTTAAAAGTCTTCATCAGGAGGCTATCAACACTTTGTTGGATATTTTGTTGTTGGTTGGTTTTTGGTCACACAACCCTTGTGGGCTGGGGGAGATGTTTTTAACTGCTATATGTTAATTTAAAAGGTAAAATCCTTTTTCTCTCCCTCTGATATTCTTCTGCAGGTTCTCGGTCGGAAGGGTTTAGAATAATGAGAAGGTCGTGTCTGTCAAGGGGGAATGTCAGTGCTGCCTTCCTGGGACTGGAGGACTGAAAAGGAGAAAGGACCAGAATTACTGGAGACAGGCTGCTTTTGACTACTGACACAATCTGCTATACCCTGTTGGTGGTGGAAGAACAGGACAGTCTCAGCTGCTTGGTTCTGTGGTATCACCACAGTGGTGTCACCATGAATGTGACAAGTTTATTCTCCTTCACCAGCCCAGCAGTGAAGAGGCTGTTGGGATGGAAGCAGGGGGATGAAGAAGAAAAATGGGCTGAGAAAGCTGTTGATGCATTAGTGAAAAAACTGAAGAAGAAAAAAGGTGCTATGGAGGAGCTGGAAAAAGCGTTAAGCTGTCCTGGTCAGCCCAGTAACTGTGTCACAATTCCTCGTTCCTTGGACGGCCGGCTTCAGGTTTCGCACCGGAAAGGGCTACCGCATGTAATTTACTGTAGAGTGTGGCGCTGGCCGGACCTGCAGAGCCATCATGAACTGAAACCACTGGAATGCTGCGAGTTTCCCTTTGGTTCAAAACAGAAGGAGGTTTGCATCAATCCCTACCACTACAAGCGGGTAGAGAGTCCTGGTAGGTTCTTCCTTGTTTGTACCTTTACACCTTATCTGAACAATGCAAAGTATGGCAATTAGTCATGTGACTCATCAGCTTAAATAAGCATAAGCGGCTGTTTGCTCATGTCAGATTCTTCCTCTGCAATTTATCTGGATGTAAGCGTTAATTAACAGTTCTCCCTTTCACATGGCGAACGCTTCACTTGTGTAAACATTTTATCACTATACATGTAGTCTTAGTATGTGCCTCAAGCTGCCAGGCCTAGTATCACCTGGTTTTGTTGTTGACCACTGTCCCTCAAGTAATTTATTTTTTACTGGATTGTGCAGATTGGTGAATCTGTATGAAACAATGCAAGCTAACGTAAAGGATTGTTGCAGTCTATGCATGAAAACCATTCTGACCTATTGTGGTAGTGGTATTCTTGTTCCTATTGTTATTTAGAAATTACGATGTCATTTCTATCACTTTTGTTCATTCCTCAGAAGATAATATTGCCTTTAGAATATCCCACAATTTTTGCCTTCTGAAGAGACTGTGATTTTAGACAGCAGAATATAATCCCCTCAGTTTAAAGCTTTGATAGCAATGTTTGGTTGTATGTGAAGTTTTACTGTCAGCTGTTCTGTAAGCGCAGTTTGTTACCTGTTATCCACTTCCCACTTCTTTTCAGGTGCAACCCATTCTCTCTGTCTCCTATTCAAAGGCCAAACCTCTTTTAGATAAATCTGTGCTTGATTTTTTTTTTTTTTTTTTTTTTTTCACTTACACACGTTTATTACCAGGGAATACTTCCAGAAACTAAATGTGCTTCGATGTATCTACAGTAGTCTCCAGCTACTTGTGAGGTTGTATAGGGACGTGCAGAAATGTGCTGCAGGTGTGGGTGAACTTCCCTTGCTTAAATTTAGGAAGTCCGTCTGTGTTAGGCATATCATAAACTGTGAAGCTGTCTCTGCAGAGTGGCATGGACAGCTTAAGAACTACAGTGGAAATAAGACTGTTGTAAGATTTTTTTTTTTTCTGTGGATGGAAATTGCATTTGTCTTGGGTCTGCAACACATAGTGCATATCTAGATGTTAAATATTTCCCTTTGGTGTGTTAGTATTAACTTGGAAATAATGTGAATGGCAGAAGTAGTACCCATGTATGTATTTATGCAGCAGAAGCTTGAACAAAGGAACTCTGCACTGGAAAAACAGTTCTTAAAAAAAAAAAAAAAATTAAAATGAAAAAAAAGTGCTAAAATTTGGGACAATTCCATGTGAAGTAGAAGTGGGATAGTAAAATAGTCATGTCCTTGTACTGCTAGCTGTCTGCATACATCTGTGCTAGTTGCTTACATTCAGTATTACAAAATACTTAAGTGTTTTTCAGGAATATTAATTTTATTTCTGTCAGATTGGCTCTTACTGTTACTGTAATGTCAAATGACATGTTCTAACTCATTTTGCTTTAATCTTGAAAACAATTTCTGAGTTTGAGAACGTTCTTTGGACCATTTATGCCATACTTAAAAACAGGTATTTATAAATGTCCTGTCACTTCAATGAGATATGCAAGATAAAAATAGACTAAAACTTTCAAAAGGTGTCTAACTAAACTGTACATTTTAGCTGAGTGCTGCGAAGTAGTTTACGTGGTTGGAAAGATGGGGTTTGGGTGTTAAGTCATCTTACGAATTTTGTATTTGGGAAATGGTGCAAAAAGTTATTAACGGTAAGCCTGAATTCTGGATTGTTCTTTATTGGTTTTGGATGAGATAAAAATCTCTATGTTCATGTAGCTACAGAATTTTTGCTGGAAAAAAATCCAAAACAGTAACTTAATCAAGTAGAAATGAGGCGCTTCCCTTTTTGTCTAGAGAGTACCCGTCTTCAGGAAAAACTAGATAGTCTTGGTCAATTGCCTAATAGGCAACTGGGCAGTTTTCTTGTAAACATGAGGGCTGTAGTCAGTTTGACACAGCTGACTGAAGTATTCAGTCTTTCACAAGCTCAACGTGCAGCTCTAACCACTTAAAAATATTCTGGAGGTACCTGCTGACCTTCTGCTTTGGTGCTCTGGTAAATGAGGATCTGGAGGTACAATGTTATACGTATGCTGAAGTTACAGCTTGAACTTTTAACAGCTTGCCAGAGTGTGAGAGTGGGGTTGAAGTCCACTGTGGTTTTACTGAGGTCTCTGGCTGGGTATGTAAGGGAGGAGGGTTTTATTTTTAGTCAGCCATTGTATTGAGGGGTATTGCATGGAGATGAATGGGAAAATGTGGCTTTTGGAAAAAGGTGGTTGCTGAACTCCTGTTTGGCTTGGAGAGCTGTGCTTTGTAACTTAGGACTTTTTTTTTTTTTTTTTTTCCTGTCTCTTCCTTGTTCTTGCTGTCCTCCAAGTGTTGTCTTTATCTTCGTTTCCTGACAGTCACTCCCAAATTCTGCTAACCACTTTTCCCAATTTTGCCAGGACATTAAAACACCATTATTGCTGCATAAGTGCTTATGCTTTGAGATTAATGAGTAGTGGGAATTCACGTATGAGTCACTGTTTCCAACAGTCTGTGGACTCAAGCAGATATCAAGGTTTGTGTTTCCAAGGCTATCATCGCAGCCAGGAGGGTTAGAAATGTACTTTCTCTTGACAAAAACAAAATTGGAAGCTCAGATTGTGTATGATGCACATTTTGTGTGCAAGGTACATTGTGAAATTCTGGCTCTGCTTGACGTTGTGGTCTGTATTCAACTGCTTTGTGCCGATCCAGTTACTGGAGGGCTGAAGCATACGGTGCGTGCATGTGATGGCATCTGTACATTCACTCTTCTGGTTGTTGTGTGATTTCTTTCAGTGTTGTCTAAGTTTTGAGGAACAGATTAGCGGTAAATCCTCAAATATGTAAAATCAGGTAATGCTCTATGTTGGGAAATTAGTGCTATGGATGCAAGTCAGTTTTCACAGCGCCAGAGGGATCTGTGGATTTTTTTACCTTGATACCTGATTCCATCCTTGCTGGTTTAGCTTGAGAAGATAAGCTTGGGGAGCATGAGAATTGGCACGCTGTGGTGTGTCTGCCAGCTACAAAGCTGCACCTGAATCCAAACAAGAGATTTTTCTGTTAGCCAGGCTAGATAGGAGCCAGTTGCAAACAGTTTAGTGGAGGTGGAAAACTAACAGCAGTCTCTAATAGGGAGCATCCCAGGTGTCCCTGAGCTCAGGCTGTGCTGCCGCCCCTGCGCAAGGAAGGGAATGGGGCATCTGGCAGGCACGTGGGTGTGATGTGGTGGTACCATATTTGTGCCTAACCTGACCTAGAGGCTCTGCGCAGGCACACGTGCCCGTCTGATCCTGTGGTGAGTTGATCAAGAAAACTGAACAGACAGAAAACTTACTTTTTGGCACAGTTAGCTTGGCAAGCTTGGTGCCCTGACGGCGGAGTCAGATGAGGGCAAGGCAGCGTGGGAGCACAGGGTGGAGGTGAGGAAGGGTGACCTCCCTGTGATGGTGGGACACTCGGGTCAGCCTGGTATCAGCAAGCTGCCCCACGGGTGATGGAGACGCGATCCGTGGCGGGGTGCACAAACAGCTCCTGCTTGCTGTTGTGTGCCAGCACAGCTGTTTGCGTGGCCTCCTGATGAACCAGATCAGTCATTTTTTCCCTCCCCTGCTGTGCTATCTTCCAGGCTGATCAGAGCAGCGCTGGGGCTCACAGCGTGGCTGCGGGAACATCTGTACCAACACAGCCCTGCGGACGACATATGGGGAAGGAGTGGAGGTGATGGGGAAATGAGAGGAGAATGTAGAGGCTGTTTTGTTGCTGAGAATGGCAATACAACCTTGTACGCAACTGCTAAGAAAAAATATCTCCTCAAGATGTGTTACAGTAGCTCACTGCTGCTGTTTCGTATGTCTGTTGTGTGCAGAATTATTTCTGGTGCAAGGTAGTTAATAGCTGTCAAATTTCTCCCTTGGCAAGGCAAAGCAAAGCTTTTAATTAAGAAGGGCAGGATATGAATTTGATGCCTTTTGAAAACTGGCACACTCAGCTGAACTGGTGTGCTCACTTGGCTGAATCTACTTTTTCTCCTCACTTTTATTTTTTGGTTTAGAGATGTCTGGAAATGAGGCTCATACCTGGTCTGGCAATACGATCAAGACTCAAGAAATAATTAGGTATAGACCATATGTAGAAGCTGCGAGGAAAAAATGAACAAGGATGTTCCTCATCTCTGAAAATGCCACAAATGACCACGCAAGTTTGCTGGAGAGTGTGCAAAATCACATATGGAAGTCTCTCCCGAGATACTTCCTTCCCTTCTTTTATTCCTTTGGTTTCTGCGGAGATACAGACTCTGTCCTCATTTGTGTCAATCAGATCAGGTGAAAGATGTCATCCAGAATTTAGGGGTGAAAAAAAAGTTATTTTTTTTTAAGCCTGGATCCTGTTTGCTGTAACAGCAAAACAAAAGGAGTAGGATGACATCCACACAATGGACTGACACAGCTATTAAAAAAAAAAAATCATAAATCACAGCACTAATGTGGTTTAGGGGAGGAGATTCAGTTCTTTTGCCTTAGTTAAAGGGAAGGAAGGAAGATGAAGAAACTGAGTATTTCATTTTCTTAAAGGACTAGTGAACACTAGCTCTCGGTTCCATCTGATGCAGAGTTCTGTTAGTTTGCCTCTAGTAAGTGTCTTTGCTCATCAGCCTGCTAGGTTAAAGAGGATTTGAGTCTATCATATGTTACAAAGGAGGCAAAAGCGGAATTAACTTCTCTGTTATGCTTCGTGTGTGGAAGTGGTTGAAGGTGCAGAGTGTTCATGTAAATGGCTGCCCCCTGGCCTGCAACTGAACGCTGTCTCCTGAGAGTGTCTAGGATCTGTTGATACCTCCTCAGGCATCCCACAGAAAAAGAGAAACCCACATTTCATTGATCTGGGTGAGCCTAAAGCTGCCTTGGGTAATGCAGTTGTTAATGTTTCGATATTCATTTCTGGAGGTGCCTACTGGTGCTCTGCTACGCTTGAAGCATGCAGTCCCAGGGGGTGGTAAAACCAGTCAGTCCACAAGCAGCCAATCTGTCCTCTGAAATTTTCTAGTTGCATGGATCAGTCCATTAGCACAGCCACTCGGAGGCATAAAATAACTAGACTCGTTCAGGATTTTGCGATTACCAACAAAGTGTAGATGAAAAAGGCTGGATGATTTTCCTCTGTTAAGCTTCTCGTCTTTGGAGAGCTGGCTGCAGTCTGCTCTACATCAAGGGGCTTTATCAAGCTGATGGTGCCCATGTTCTGCCCAAATTGGGGGATAAGCGGTGGTTGCTTTTTTGCGATGCGGACAAATACACTGTCAGAACAGTTGAATTTTCAATTCTGCCTAAAGGTCATGATGTTCCTTTCCATTGTAACCACAAATTCAAAGTGGATGTCTGCTTCAGCAACCTTGTTTTTGGCAACAAACACTTCACCTAAATGTACAGCTGCTTTTTGCCACGAGAACAGGCCAGGTCCCCAGGCTCGGAGGAGAGCAGTAGGTGTGTCCTGCTGGTTTTGCTCCTGGCGTGGACTCCTTGCTTATGACTTTAACCTGATTGTTTTCATATTTGTCTTTGATCTCCTCTGCTGTTTGCCCTAGGTGAGTCTCCATAAGGCTGCACACCTACTGCAGGCAATGGGGGTGCAGAAGGAAAGTCAAAGCAGTAGAAGTCCTGGATAAGGCAGGTTTAGACTTATGTGGTCCTGGAAGTGAATGTTCCTTGAATGCTCCCCTATACAGCACTGCAGCTCTGGTCCTCAGTGAAAGAAAAATAAGGCGTGTTTAAAGGAGCTTTTTAGTGCCATTTGAAATCACACAGATGGTTGGTTGTGTGTATTGGTCTGGTCACACTTGTGAGCTGGCTCTCTAGGTACTTTACAGGAAAATGAAATGGGTCCGTTAGTCGTCCCCGTCTCATCCCCCTGTACTCAACTGGCCTAGGATCACTATGTATAAAATTAATATTCTCAAACTGTTTCTAGACAGGGTAAATTGAGTAGAGGATCTTTAAAAACCTGTTGGGGTGTATTCTCCCTGAGCTTCAAACCTGATGCAGCCTATTGCGGCGGTCACCTGTCGGATCGCTAATGCCGCTTTTTGGTGAGCGACAGGGTTCAAACCCAGCTCCGGAGACTGTCAAACTAGCAAGTGCCACGAGTCTGTCCAGATCAAATTTGGAGCCAGGAGAGAAAAGTTGGGAGTTTGAAGGATTTCTGCACCTCTGCAGGCTGGGGGTGAGGGAGCAGAGAGTGTCATTGCTGAGTTTTGCTGTGTGGCTGTGTTGGGCATAACTTTAAAAATAGCATGCTACAGCAGGTGGGCACAATTATAGGATGGTTCCCCAAAATAGCAAGCAACTGTCGGTTTGCTTGGCAAGTAGAATAAAACTTTCTTCATTTCTGTTTTGCAGAATTCGGTTCTAAAATTCCCCATCAGAACCGACCTGGGCAAGAAAAATTGAAATAGGGAGGCAGAAAGGAGGGAACGGTCTAACAGCAGGGTTTTCCTTGTCTAACCTCACCACGTGTCAGAAAAATGAGCTGCAATAAAGGGATAAAAGTTGTCAAGTTCGTGTGTTTTTTATCCTTTCGTTAAAATTGACCAGATTCAGATGTTTCTTCTGACTTAAAAGACCAGGCTTCCAAGTTTTAACCTACTCAGTAGGATGGCGACTGTGGTGTTTGTACAGGTAATTTGAACTCTGGTCTGTGTAAATGTCTGAGTTAATATACACTATCACGCTGTAACTTCCTCCTGTATAAGGACTGCTTCTCCCCCCAAATCTGCTTACAAGAACTCCTTCGCTAATGTGCATACAATTAGTACTAAATTCTGAAATTGGGCTTGACAAATGTCAGTTTAATCAAAATGTTAGCTTATCAGAGCATCCGCAAATAAAATCTAATGTTAGCTGAATATTGTAATGCAGGAAATGTACTAATATTACTTGCCAAATGCATTTAGACCAGATGTCTGATGTAAAAGTAGAGCCAGTAAAGCAAGTCTGCAGTTGTAACTATGTAAAATGACAAATCAAGCTGTGGGGTCTACTGAAACTGAAAAGTAGAATGAAGAGTTGAGAAAACAAGACAGCTCTCAGCTTTCTCCTGGAATAGAAAGTCTGGCATGTTTGTCCATCTGTTACCCAAAACAGGCTGCTGAATAGCCATTACCGAGCCTTTTCCCTTGCAATTCTTAGAACATAGGTTTGGAGCAAAAGTCTGGCATTTCTGCTTTTGAAAAAACAGTAAAGCGAAGCTGTGCTACCACAGCCAGTAGCACAGCCTTGTTAAGCCAGGTGGGATTGGAACAACATAAAATAGCTAGATCCTCAGAGATTGCTTTTGCCACAACACTATTAAATTTTTTTTTTTTTTTTTTTTTTTAACCAAGAGTAAACTCTATCCTAAATGTAGACCTGTACCTTTGTATGTGAGAACTTGTCCTCTGGTCAAAGAATATTCAATTTTGCCAGGTCTTGTTTTAGGCAACGCGGGGAAACCTAATGACACTAAAACTTTCCTTTCTACTTGCTGTTTTATTGTTTACAAGCAAGATCTTGGCAAGGCCTTTCAGTCAGCATGCTTCAGTGACTCTCTAATGCTACAGACAGCAAGCAAAACTGAGCACGTTCAGCTGAGCATGCGTTTGTACCTGCTCTGTTCCCACCACGGGACTGGACTGCTCACCAGGATGCCATAGCCAACTTCAGCTGCTGTGGTCTCAAAGGCAGGAAATTAAGCTAGGAGTCTTTAGGAGGGTTGAAATTTGTTAGTTTAACACTGCTGCTATGTTTTGTTTTTTCTTGTTGTTTTTCTTTTATTTCTTCTCTTAACTCTTTGTTTTTCTTAGAACTTCGTCTTTGCAGGATTTTCCATCTAGAGCATGGAGTACAAGCTGCAAGTTCCTTCCCCCCATGTTTTCATACCCATTTCCAGATAGGATAGACTGGTGTGTAAGGATATCGCTCCTTCCCAACCTGCAGTTCTGTTTTTCTAGTAAAACATAAGTGGCTTTGAATAAATTCATGTGAAAATACAGCTATATGATGCTTGAAAATTAAAGTGCACTGTCTAATGATAGTGCCCTCAGGTCTTCATTAGTGCCGAGGGCCCTGTTGTGGCATAAGCCTGTACAAACGCTTCTACAGAACATACATCGACCAAGTTGTCATGATTTTCAAGAGTGGAAAGTGCAGTAACAATTGCTCATCTTTTTCTTTATTATTTTATAAAGCTCACAGAAGCAGTAGAATCTACTTTGGCAAGGAAAGATGATCAAACTCTGCTTTCTTATATGTGGCCCCTTGTTGTATTTCATTACTTGGTCTTTCAGTTTCCAGACATGCAAAGAGACGTACCTACCCAAATCTTCATGTAACATACAAAGGGGGTGGGGTGGTGGTGGTGGTTCTTGAGGGAAACTGTCATCTGGCCTTGTGTAAGATAACCAAAACCCATCTGGATAGAAAATATATTACTTTGAAAGTACAGCAAATCCTTTAGCTTGGATTAGGGTTGGTTTGGTTTGGGTTTTTTGGTGGTTTTTTTTTTTTTTTAATAGAGAAACCTTAAAAAGAAGTAGTTATATTCATAAATTGGAGATTTTCTATGTTTGCTAAAATCATTATTTCCAGAATGTGAAAAAGAACAAAAAAGAAAACCAAGAAAATCTTTACTCTAGGACAGCACACCTGTTCGTTTTCTGGAAAAAAGGATGGCATGCTGGAGATACAAAGAGTGGAGATCAGTAGCTTTCTTCAAAGGCCACCATTACATTTTCATAAAAGCATTTCTTTCTTGGTGTGGTTAGTTGGAACACTTATCTGAACAGCCAGGTTGTGTTTGGTCTATCTTCTATATTTTTGGCATTCTTGGCTCTTAGATGAAATAGCCCTGTGGGCGAAGTTGCCCTGTAGCTGTAATTTCTTTAATACAGCTCCACTTGTTTGGTGCGGGCATTCTCTGGGTATTATTTGCATGGTAAAAACAAGCTACCCAATTCCCAGGCCGTCTTGACAGTTACAGGATCTCTTGTTAGCTACGGTTCCATAAACATACCCAGCCTGGCTTCCATGTGGTTTATCTTCCTCTGCAACCATTACTAGTAGCATTACTGGTAGCAGTCATGTAGTAACTCTCAAACTCCTGGTCCGCATCGACACAAAATCTTGGAGCAAAATTTAGCCACGGTATAGGTTATAAAACCTTTTAATCTGGTGTTTGAGAAAGTACAGAAATCGGTCTGACTTGTGGTTCTACTCCATTAACTGCTTTTAACCATTTTAATGAGGTTGAATTTGCAAATCTGTTGCAGTCACTTTTTAAGACAACAGTGTATTTAATAGTAGGTTTCCTTTAAATACATGCATCCCTGCTGAATAGAAATAATGATAACTTTGAAAAAACCTTGTCTTATTTTTTTTATATCTGTGTTCCCTTCCGCTGAAGAAGGTGAAGAGGAAGGAAGAAATTCTGTCTGCAAACTATTGGAGCAGCACCCAGCACAGCAAAGATGTGCGCAGCTTCATTATTTTATTGCAACAGGTGTGCTGGCTTAGCACAGAATAATTCTCTCATGCTTTCTCCCCTTCAATTATACCTCTTCCTGGAGCTGGCAGCTGCAACCGAGATCAGCCCCCTCTGCTGCTGTGCTGAGCCTCAGTAATTTGTTATTCCATATGGTTGAGGTCTGCAACCTGACCAGAAGCCTTACACAGGGACGAGGGGAGCAAGAAGGATATGCATCCCCCTTTATGTTTTTAACTCCTGGCATCCTTCCATGCTTGCAAAGGGCCCCGGTCCCTGCTCACGTCTTCACTCCTGAGTGAACAGCATTCAGATTAACTCCTCTGTGGCTCCAATGGGAGCAGCTAGCCTGCAAAAAAGCCTGTGAGCTGCAGAGAGATCAGGTTATGGCAGTGAGTAACTGTCTCGGAGTTGGACTAATTGCAGCGCTGTAGTGTCTGTCCCACCTGACATGGCCTTTCAGGACTTTTCCTCATTTAAGGTTGTATGTGTGCAAGGAGGATGTGAATTAGGGGCAGCACTCAAAGTAAATTCTGCAGTGATATCTTTGACATTATTTGTGCTGTATCAATACCAGTTGCATTCTTTTTCTCCCTTCCCCCTTTTCCATGTGTATTTGGAAGAAGTTGGCTTTTAATCATTCAAGGTTGAAACAGTTGGACAAAAAGTGTATGTTTGCATGAGAGAGAGCTGGGAAGAGGAGACTTGTTCTTATTTCAAGTCCTTCTAAACTCTGCCAGTGGTTCTGCCCAACAGGAGAAAACATGCATATATACCTTGGGAAATCTGGCACTGCTTTATTTTAATTACAGAAAACATACAGAAAATATCCTGTTCTCCTGCTATTTTAAAATGCTATAAATCATGTAGTTTCCTGTGATGTCATGTGTGTCATTGTTTAATGTGAGGTAGGGGATAGGAAAGGCAGGTGATGTACTTTCTGCACAAATTAACTTCAGAAAAGTTGATGGTTTGACCTTCATCCATAGGAAGGGAAGAGATAGGAAAGCTGTGGTTTTAGTGGTCAGAAAAGTAAGGAATAATCATAAGGACAGGAAAGGGAAAATAGTTTTTAACACATGATCTCATTGTTACTCTTTTCACTGTTAAGTTTATTAGCCCAGCAAATGTTGGCTATGACAATTAAATAGTGCTTGACCTCCCTGCAAAAGGACTGCTAGGTTTAACAGAACAAGCTTAATTCTCAGAGATCCTAATATTTGGAGAGGTTGGGTTTGATGTTTGCTGTGTTGTGAATGAGGGGATTTGTGATGTCCACCTGAATGCTGAGTAACTTTTTCTGTTTTTTTTTTTTTTATGTTTTGTTTTTAATGGCTTTTTCCAGTGACATGTGAGAATGGTTGCATTGGAGGCAAAGGACAGTCTGCACAGCCGAAGGAGATGCAGCTTGTCCTGGGTTGTTCTGCCATTGAGAAACTCCGTAGAATGGCAGATGGATGTGTTTTGTTTCAGAAAATGCCATAATTAGGAACTTCCTATATTCCTTGTAGAATCATAGAATAGTTTGGGTTGGAAGAGATCTTTAAAAGTCATCTAGTCCAACCCACCTGCAATAAGCAGGGACATCTTCAACTAGGATCAGGTTGCTCAGAACCCTGTCCAACCTGACCTTGAATGTTTCCATGCTTTTCATCCACCTGTACCCCCAAGTCCTTCTTGGCAGGGCTGCTCTCAACCCCTTCATCCCCTAGCCTGTATTGAAACTGGGGGTTGCTCTGACCCATGTGCAGGACCGTGTACTTGGCCTCATTGAACCTCATGATGTTCACATGGGCCCACTTCTCAAGCCTGTCCAGGTCCCTCTGGGTGGCATCCCTTCTCTCAGGCGTGTCAACTGCACCACTCAGCTTGGTGTTGTCTGCTGAGGTTGCACTCAATCCCACTGCTGATGTCATTGATGAAGATATTAGACAGTCCTGGTCCCAATACAGACCCCTGAGGTACACCACTAGTTACTGGTCTCCATCTGGACATTGAGCCATTGAGCACTACCCTCTGGATGTGACCATCCAACCAAATCTTCGTCCACTGAACAGTCCACCCATCAAATCTGTATCTCTCTCCAATTTAGAGGGAAGGATGTTGTAGGGGACCATGTCAGAGGCCTTACAGAAATCCAGACAGATGACATCTGTAGCTCTGTTCTTGTCCACTGATGTAGTAAAGTGGAGTTGGTTAAAATTTTCATATCTAAACATATCTACTTAGGGCTGACACCTGCCTCAAATATTGGATATCTGTTGGAATCTCAGTGAAGCTGCTCTAAGAAAGTGAGACATCAGATTGAATCTTTAAAATCTGCTTCTGACTAACAGGCAGCCTTAATTTCAGCAGTGAAGGGATTTCTTTTCAGTGTATGTTCAATGAAAATTTCTGTGATTAAACTTTTCATGCATTAATGCCACCAGCAGGCAAAAATCTGTTGGCTTAATTTCTCAGGCATATGCTGGAAAAAAAGAGCAAGGGAAACCTGCTTCATCTCCTTCTTTCTTTTTTTTTTTTTTTTCCCCCCTACCCTTCCCTCCACCCCCCACCCCCAGTTAACCTGTGACTTGATTTAGGAATACAACAAATTTTGTATCCATTTTAAACATGGACCTAGACCTCAAGCCTTGTCTATGCATCAGATGGTGTCCTGGTACTCTCAGACTCCAGGACGTTCACATACGTATCTGAATGCTTCTGTATAAGCAAAGTGCTGGATGGATAAAGATGCCCCGGTGTCTTGGAAGAACCTGTTTGTCTTGGCAAGAAGATTTTTTATTTTTTTTTTTTTCCAATTAGTTTGTAATTCAGCCTTTTGGTGAAGCAGCTTTCTCTGAAACATCTTTCTTAATCTGAGTGATAGTTATGTCTGTATTGGCTTATTGTACATACATGCTGTTGTTCCTCTTTGGTGTGCCCACCATGTGTTGGGGACAGGGCAGGAGTCTTGGGGAGAGGGATGGTAGCCCTGGCTTGCTTTCACTGTTTTTTTTTTTGGTTTTTGGCACTCTCCATTGATGGCAGGCCAGCCTGGGCAGTTTCTTCCAGTCCTGCTTGGCCGTGGAGGTGCTGATGAGGGGCAGATGTGGAGAGGAGTAACTTTTTTGTTTTACTTCCACTACTTTGTGCACAGATCTGCCTCGCCCTGCCTTTGCCTCTTCTCTTCCCCCAAAAATCTCAATCTATAACAAGACTGGTTTTTAATCCTTTGAGTAGCTTGAACTTTGCTGTGAGGCATTCAAAGATAGAAGCTGAGGCACTGGAAAAAGAGCTGAATCTTTTATCTTAGTGTATCTGGTATCATGTTCAAATTCACAGTTAAAAAGAGACCTTTGTTGCCCTGCTGGTGAGGAGGCCTTGGGAGTGTGGTGAGACTAGTAGTTTCTGATGTGTGTTTCTCTGATCCCATAGTAGTGTATAGCTGGAGCTCAGTTGCTGCTCAGTTGGGTTTTTTTGAACTACATAATTTTCTTTAAATTGCACATGTTGTAAACTGACTTGAAGAGCTAATAACTGTTTTAATACTAACTTGTAAGAACCTAGTCCAGGTTAAAAATAAAATTACAGCTGTTGGGACCAGGCTGTGTTCAAGGCTTATTAGTATTAGTATTGTCTTCAGAAGAAATATCTGTCCTTATTAGCAAGGTTTTGGGTTACGGGCCATTACGTGATTAGCAGGATCACAAGTGCAGCAAAACGAACTGCATGTCAGCATTGCAATGCATTTACTTCCCAGCGTCTCTTTGTGCGACTAAAACTGAAACACAGAATTGTGGTTTGTTCTTGGCTCTTCTTCACTGGCCCTCTGTGAAAACAAGCTCCCATCTGGCAAACCAGGTAGCGAGCACGATCGCTATGAATTCAAGCTATGCAGTAACCGGATACAAGGAAAAGAGTTCTTGCTTAGACATGCAGTCCTCGATTTGACTACCGTGTTTTTAAGACAAATGTGAATGTGCCCTAGGGGAGGAATAATGTGTCTCTTTTTTTCCCCTGTATAGCCTCGTCCTTCAAAACTGAGTCTCTAACGCTGTGGCTTTTCCTTCTTTTCTCCCTCTCCAGTCCTTCCCCCGGTGCTGGTTCCAAGGCACAGTGAGTACAACCCTCAGCACAGCCTCTTGGCCCAATTCCGCAACCTGGGACAAAACGAGCCCCACATGCCGCACAATGCTACTTTCCCGGACTCTTTTCAGCAACCCAATAGTCACCCGTTCCCCCACTCGCCCAACAGTAGCTATCCAAACTCGCCTGGAAGCAGCAGTAGCACCTACCCGCATTCTCCAGCCAGCTCAGACCCGGGAAGTCCTTTCCAGATGCCAGGTACAGTCAACTTCGGTTCTTCTTCAGAAGGGAGAAGGTGGTTGGACATCACTGGTATTGTGATTTATTTTTTTTTTTTTTGCTTAATAATACCAAATTATCAGCCAACACTTGTGTTCAGTAGTGAGCTGAGAGATTATGTAATCGTTTTGTCTAGTAATAACATAGAGGGTTTTTAATATTGTGCCTCTTTCAAACACAGTTAAAACATTACAGTAAAACACTTCTGGGGCAGGGAGAGGGATTCAAAATGTTTTGGGGACCAGTTCAACAGTTTAGCCCACAAAGCATAGTGTTTAATGCACAAGTGTAATGCTACAGATCATCCTTGCTCAGGAAAGAGATCATCATAAATTCAGCATGAGGCTTTAGTGCTGCGTAAGAAAGATGTTTCTCAAGGGGATCATGCTATTGCTACTTGATAAAATTTCTTCACATAATGATGTAATTTCAAGAAACTTCAATATACTTCAACTGAAAAACAGTTCCTTAAGGCCCTGAAAAGAAAGCTTCAGGCTATTTTACTTACTAAAGTCAAAGAAGTAACAACCTTTCTTTGTTGACTGATGTCTTTAGAGAATTCTGTGAAGCTGTCTTTTTTTGGTCTTTACATCCAGATGGACAAAAATACTGCAGAAGCAGTCAGTGACATGTTTCTTGATTTAAATGCTAGAAGGACTCAAGACAAATGCTTACTGATGTTGTGTTTGCATGTTTTCTTTGGGGGCTGAGGCAGGGCATGTGTAAACAAAGTGGCAGACTTGTGAAAATCTGTTTTCTATTACAAGAAATAAATAAATTTCTGCTGCTGATAGTTGTTTCGCTTTACAATTTTTCTTTTGTGAGGGATGACTACTGAATTTGCAGAGGCAGGAGGGAAGGAAGGAGAGTTTGTATTGGCTTTTCTAAAAATTGTGAAAAGTTGCTGCAAAAGCAGCTGTCTTTCCTTCCAATTTTTTTATTTTTTTAAATATGATTGGTGTGGTTGGGGCTCTTCCAGCAGAGATAAAGGGTTCTCTAACAAGGTCTTCCTGAACACTGGCTAGTGGAAGTTCACTTGATCTTTGAGGGTCTGTTCTGTCCGCATGCCCATATAGCCAAGTCAGCCTCTGCAGGGAAGAAAATTGAATCAGAGGAGAGGTCAAGATACTAATGTCCTTGATGCTTAGCTCTGGACAGTTTTCTGTCTTGCACTAATGAGGAAAGGGGCTGACTTTTTGGACAATACAAAAAAAAGGAGCAAAGCATTTATCCAGAGTTCTTGAAAACTTTCTAGGTACTGGCTGATTCGTTGCCTGTGGCCTTACAGTCCTGTTTCCCTATCTGTTCATCACTAACATCGTGTTTGCACATACATGAATATTTAAGGCTTAGTAAAACACGAGATTTAAACTGCAGTGCAGGCTGTTAAGCTTTTAATGCAGTCTTGTCATCATCTCTGTCCTCCTCTGCTACTCTCGTCCAACTTGGGGTATCCAAGAAAGGGAATCAGCAAGCTACCTGCCAGCATTGGATGTAAAGTTCTCAACAGAATATCTCCTAAACAATAAGCAGTTAAGGGATTTCATTAATATGCATTTTCTTAAAAAAACCCAAAACAACAACAACAAAAAAAAAAAAAACAAAAAACAACCCCCCAGAAAACCAATCCCAGCACCCCACAAAAAAAAAACCAAAACTTACAAAGCAGTGGTATGATTCTCCTGCCCTTTGATGCTAAGTTGGTTTTCAGGGTTTTGGAGGCCCCTGTGACTAATTGCTGTGGTAGTTTGCAATCCATGCTCTCAGTAATGGAAGTAAATGTGGGATGAGCAGCAGCTGTGTTCACCAGAGATAGTACAGTGGTAATCTAATCTCAGCTTCTGCAGCGGAAACTTGCAGGAACCAGGCAGGGATTTCTCTTTTCCATATACCTGTGTGCAGTTGCTTTGGAGGAGACTGTCCTCTGGTGTGTTGGGAAATGGTGACATTGGCAACTTCCTGCAGCTTCTAAGTCATTTGGGAAGCGTTCCCAGAAGCAAAATAGGCAGCTGGAGGGCAATACAAGTACCTGGCTGGGATGCTTCAAACAGGACTGAAAGCCCTGTGTTAGTGAGTGTGGTCATTGTGCACGGGATAGTCTTACGCTAGTGATTCAATCCTGAACGGGGCAGTACAGCCAGTAAGAGACACTGACAGGTAAATTCCAGACCCACATGGCTACTTCTGTACAATCGGGGTTACTGAAGACATTTTACTGTTCCCAATCTAAGGAAATAGAGCTACTACTTTGCAATGATAATAATAAGGTCCTGGGTGTATCTGGGATGTTTGCATGCTTTGCTGATAGAATCATGTAGGAAATAGTTGAAACTGAAAGTTTTCTGCTCCAACTTCTGCTCATATCTGCCGCGTTCGATACCTATTTCTGGCCTGGTCCTGAGACCTCTTTGTGCCTTAATATCTGTATGGCTCTTCCAACGCGCAAAAAATGTGGGCTGGAAACATAGCTGCGCTTTCTTTTGTGGCTTGATGGGGAGAAAGTGACTTATTCTTATTCCAGTTGCACTTAATCTGAACAGTAATTCTTTGCTTTCCCGATTTGAGGTCCATGATTGCTTTCTCGGATTTCTGATGGGTAGAAGTTTATAGCTGAGTCAGGCTGGAAGCATTTCCAGGCTAAAACTGTTTATGTGGGTACGTATACGTACTTCAAAGAGAGGAAAGGACTCGTGTATCTCTACCTTTTCTATATTTAGCTGATACTCCCCCTCCTGCTTACCTGCCTCCGGAAGATCAGATGACACACGATACTTCCCAGCCAATGGATACCAACATGATGGCACCCGCAATTCCCCCTGACATACACAGAGGAGGTAAAAACACTTCCTTCTCGTCTTCTGCTTTGCTTCTTATGAGTAAAGAACTTTAACAACTGACTTCTAATAATTGAGTTTTAATTTTGGATCTGTGGTGTTTGTGGAAATTTCTAGCTGTAGAAAAGAAAAGAAACAGACATAATTTTCTTCTGTTGTTGTAGGGGATGACTTAGTAAATCTGGAGATAAATCAATATTTATATTTGTAATTGTTTAGGACAAGAAGCTATCACATGACTCTTAAAAAAAACTCTGTCCATTTTACATTTTTAACTTTCTTACTCCCAACCAACTCAGCGACCAAAGTAATTTTATATTTTGTATCTGGAACCACACAGGAAGAATTCCTATGATGCTACACGTTTTTGTGTGCGATGCTGAAATTACACGTGTGCAAGGAAGGGAATCTCTTTCTCTCTTACAATTACATTGTTTTATTAGAACAATGCAGTTAATGCTATATAAAGCCACTGAATTGTGGATGACAGTAGATATGGTCAAGTATAGCTCTCCAAGCAAAGATCTGCATTTTTTTTCCTTTGAGATAGTATATCTCAAAGTTGTCTTTTCTTGTTATGTTTTTGTCCTGAATTCCGAACTTTAGCCCTTAAAGAGTAAGCTCTGGTTGTAATAATTTACCCTTCTCCTGGTCATAAGGGCGTTCGGGGTTTTGGTTTTCCTTTTTAGTTTGTGTTCTTCCATCGTCTCTCCCCATTTTTGTTCCATCTTTGAGTCATGCAGTGATAGCACTTGGTTCAGAATTCAGAGCTGTCTGCCTGAGGCGTGGCATTGCTACAGACTTGAAAATCCGCATTAAAAAAAAAACGATTGCTTTATGTACTATGACACAGACATCTTTTTACACACTGCTTTTTATAAGCCTTTGCAGCCAGCCGTGACTGCTGAGTAAAGGATTTAGTGCATTCATCACATTGTGAGAAATAGCCCCTTTAGAGAACACATAAGCTTACACAGTTGTGGCCCATGCCAAGAAAGAACAGCAAGCTGGATACTGTGCCAGAATGATTATCAAGATCACAAGCACGTGAACAATATAACTGTTGTTTGATTTTTTTTTTATTATTTTTTTAAACTTGTTTTGTTGCTAAGCTTAATGTCTGGTTTCAGGAAGTATATTTGCCCTCTTAGAACAATTTGGATAGCTTTTGTGCTAACCTATTTACTCTGAGTGGAGTGAGTTTTGCATGTGATAAACCCCATCTGTGGCATTTCCACTTTTCACTGATCCAGTACACTCTGCATATAGTCCTTGCTGGCCCAAAATACATTTATCAGTGTTTATGCCTAACTGCAGACTTTTGCATGTTTGTCCCTCCATGAGTACTGCAGAATTCCACTATTACATGAGAATTGATAAAGAGAAAAGGGGTTACGTTTTTCTTGCTTTTTAACATTCAACCATTTCAAAATAAAAATTGTATCTATTTTTCTCTCCTAGTACAATGGATTTTCATCTCTGTCCCTTCATTTAAAAAAAAAAAAAAAAAAACAACCACACCTTACTTCTGTGTGCCTTCACGTGTTTTATTTGCGTATGTATGCTTTAATTGCACTACTTTTACAACCTGCAGCAGATGGTTTTTTCTTTTTTTAAAGAAGAGTTTTTACTGTGAACTTACTGCAGTGTTTTTGTTGCAAACTTTTTAGAAGCATGTTCTTCATGGTGATTTGTTAGTCTTAAGAGATTTGATTTAACAAGCTGCATCCTGTCAATGAAGTTGGGTAATTTCCATTGTTGGCCCACGCTGGGAATAGAGAGACTAAACGCACCTGCTCTGCATGACTTAAAGCAAATGTAAGGAAGTTAGTATGAAATCTGTGTGAGAGAGATATGATTCATTCTGTAAGAATGGCCAGCTGGCAAGATTTCTTCCTGACTTTGAGAACTGGGGCAAAGCTGCAGCTTTGATAATTGCTGGCATCTTCATGGGAATTAAGTGTAGTAACCTCTTACTAATAATTAATGACTGATTTTTACTATTTTTTACTGTTTGGTTTTTTTTTAACAGTGACATAAAAGGATAGAAAATGGTAGCATATTAAGAAAGATGAGCTCCTTTTTACCAGTGTTTTAAGCAAGTTACTGGTCAGTGGTAGAGAATATGCTCAGAAGTTTTGCACAGTGATGTAGGATGTGTTCTCCTGCTTTTTTTTATTTGCCACTTTTTGTATCTGCTATCTACTACTGGTTTGAGGGGAACATTTTGGGTTTTGTTTTGCACGCATCAGAAAACTCGTAGGATTATGATCTGTGAACAGAGGAAAACATGAACACTGGTCTTAGTTGGCTGATTTCTGTAAGGACTTGGGGCTAGGAGAAGGAAACCCCTGGCCAGAGAAACAAGTTTTCCCATAATGCCAGTCTGATTTTCATTTTAGCACTTTGACCTATAGTTGGAGCTTTAATCTGCAAAAGTGGTATTTTAGCGGCAAGTCCAACTATGCTAGGCTTAGCAGTGAAATAGTCTCCTTCATTTAAAAGAAACCACACAAAGCAACCACATCCCTTCGCTAGCCTCCTTTTATTTTGAGGCAGTTTAGTAATTTGTAGCTGTATTTGGCACTTGAAAGAATGTGCTTTGGGTGGAGATATCTGAAGAAGCCTATGCTGTTGTTGGACACCCACTGGGAAACTCTTTTTGGTAAAGACCTTCGGTATCATCTTGAGAAATTGTTCCCTGTGCGCAGTCAGAAGTGTTACCTTAAGACTTCCATGTGTTTCTAGAGCTTGATGGATGGAAGTCATGAACCAGGAATTTCCTCTCAGTATTCTGCACAATTCCCAGCTTCAGTTAGGAGCTGCTGAGGAGGAGCTTCTTGTTACCAGAGTCTGGAAAACCACATTCTGAGAAATCCTTGCTATTACTCAACAAGTAACTCTTCTGGTGATGAACAGTTGCAGATTTTGTATTTGGTAGCACTTAATGAATAAAAGGTTCTCATTAAATAATATCTTCCTCCATTTCATCTGCTCTTCAGCCCAACATAATTGTTAGGATCCTGCGCATTATGCCCTTGTTCGGCCTCCGATCCCAAGCAGTATCTATTGATGTTGAAGATGTGCTTCATGCATGTTCTGCAGACAAGTGTCTCTCTCTCTTAGTTTTTGAAGTCTGTTACCCTTCCCCCAAGAAGACCAGGAGAAATATTTGTGCACACCGTGCATGCTGAAAGATTGATCTGCTGATGTATATTTAAGCTATCGTGTTATACTTCTTGGTACCCAAAGTTACAAATGGTCTCTTGTGCAATTGTGTGATGCAGTTTCTCCCTGTTACCATAGAACTTTGCAGTAAGCACAGAAGTGACTTGTGGTAGCTGAGTAAAATGAACTGAACTAAAAGTTCGCTTACTAAACTGGAAAGAAAGCTGAGCTGTATCACTGCAGTGTTTCTTTGCTGTCTGGGACCACACCATAGCAGGTTGTGGAAAATGCAGCAGGGATATTGGGGCCTTTGTTGGTATGTGCCTGGGAGCTTCCTGCACTTTTCTGTTGATATCTAGTGACAGCCTTCATCTCTGAGTCTTGTGCAAGTAAAATTGTGGTGAAACTATTCTGTTGTATGTCTGTGGTTATGAAAAGTTCAAAAATAACTGAAGATAGAAGAGCCTTCCTTTAGCTGCAATTGCTTATCCAGCTCATCTTTCAGTGATCTTCAGCCAAAATCTATAGGCTTATGAATCTTTACATCTTGAGCCTGTATTCCAGTGGCACTAGATTGTAACGTTTCCATTGTTGCTTTACAGATGTTCAGGCAGTTGCTTATGAAGAGCCAAAGCATTGGTGCTCCATTGTCTACTATGA
>NW_009649717.1:393048-420190 GCF_000708025.1 Charadrius vociferus
GTCCTGGTGGATGGCTTCACTGATCCTTCAAACAACAAGAACAGATTTTGCCTGGGGCTGCTCTCCAATGTTAACCGCAACTCCACCATTGAGAACACTAGGCGGCATATTGGCAAAGGTGAGGTTTGGATCTTTGCATCCGTTTTTGGGGGGTTTGGTAGCAGGGAGGGAAGGGGCATTTCCCCTAGACATGACAAGCTGGACCACTTGCCTCAAGAAGTCTTAGAAGCAAAGTATTGTTCTTACCTGGCGTGTAATTACAGGAAGCTTTTACCCTTAATCAATTTTTAATTGTCCGAAGGCTATCATAACCCTAATTAGAATGAGAGCTTAAGGCAGTTTGTCTAATGAAATGTCTTGATTTATCTTGATTATTGGTGTATATGGAAATCAAAGTTATAGTTCTTGGCAGTTTTTAGCTAGCCTTATTTCCAACATAAATTAGCTATCCTAACATGTATTTAGAGAGACAACCTGCTAAAACAGTTTTTCCAAACTAATTTTTCACGGGCTGGTGATTCTGTCAGTGGGAGCTCTGCACTTCTTTTCTATGGCTATGACAGTGTCCTGCAACAGAGAAAAGCTTCTGGGTTTTGTCTGGCTTCATGCAGTTATCTTCGGAGAACTTGCCTATACTGCTAATGACAAGCAAAACTGTCACTGCCCCCTGCAATGGGACGTTCCTGCCAGACAAATTTTTTAGGTGTTTATATTATTAGTAAACTTTAAATTTTCTGAGACAGTTAATGATTCAGCATGCCCAAGCAACGGCGTGTGTGTTGTAAGTGCCAATTAATGAAGTTTCTTCCTCCTCCTTAGAGGAGGAAAGAAACGAAGCGGGAGAGAACTGTCAAGTCTTCAAGTTTAAGCCCTCAGTCTGGAGAGCTTTTCTCTACATGAAGAATTATGTGGCACTCAGCAGTGCACTACACCTGTGCTGTGCCGCTCATGTCCTACTTTTCCTCCCCATCCATCTTACCAAGTATCAGGATATTTATTTAACACCTCATTCATTTTCCTGTTAAAAGTAACCCAGCTGCAAGCAGAGTTCTGCTGAAGCACTTAACTGCATATGTACTGAAGCAGAGTGTGGAAGAGACAAGAATATTGTTGAATAAGTAAATGTGTACAACCGATGATGATGTAGAACTGTCAGTCTTTAAGGAGGGCTAAATCACAAACTTGAAGGCATATCCATAAATGTTTTTGCGTATCAGGTGGGAGTATATGTGTGCCCACACAGGTACATGCATATCAGCAAAATCTTACGTGACAGAGCACAGTCAAGGCTTTCTGACTGGACTTCAGTTTGGCCTTTAAATTCTGTGTGTTCGCTTCTCTGACTTTTGACGCTGTGGGAGGTGAAAGGTTTCAGCAGCAAAGAATCAATTTTTAAACACAAAAGGCAAATTTTGTTGCTTTCTCAAAGCCTTTGGAATTGAGTGCTACTGACAGGAAATCTCCACAAAGGTTCCCTGTATATTGTCCCTGTATGGGGCTTGCTGCTATCTGTGGCAGGTGAGGGAGAAAGCAGTAGAAGGAGAAAAGACTGTAAAATTGGTGTGTACCCTGATTTGACAGATACATATGAGGAATATAGAATCATAGAATCATTTAGTTTGGAAAAGACCCTTAGAATCATTGAGTCCACCCATAAAGCTAACACTGCCAAGTCCACCACTAAACCATATCCCTAAGTGCCACATCTGCACATCCTTTACATACCCCCAGGGATGGTGCCTCAACCACTTCCCTGGGCAGCCTGTTCCAATGCTTGATAACCCTTTCAATGAAAAAATTTCTCCAGATAGCTAATCTAAACCTTCCCCGGTGCAACTTGAGGCTGTATAAGGGCCATTTTCTTTTTCCAGCTATCTGGAATTAAAGCAAGCTGAAAAAACTCATGCTACCCAAAATAGCATTCAGGACTTTTCCAGAGAGTCCAGCTTGGGGCTGTTTTAATATCTACAAATTATGCAGTAGCTTTCTGCTTTCTCCTCTTGCATTCCCAATTGTTGTTTTACATAAATATGATGAAAGAAGAGTTCAAGTGGTCAAACCGTCCAATGTACTGCATCAAAACCACTGCAGTGCTTGCTAGTTTATTGTTGTTAAAGATACAACATGTTAAAATGCAGGAATTACTGATTTCCGTTATATACACATGCATACACACCTTCCTTTCAAATCGCCTATTGATGAAACAGAAAAATAAAAAACAAATTTGAAGACAGAGAGCTGATGGTCTGATATGCAAATAATGCTTATCTCTTTAAGCAGAAATGTATGTTTGTGGAGACAGAGCATGAAAAATAGATACCCAGTGTGAATTCATTTAACTACCTTGTATCAACCTTTTCCTCCTAGGTGTTCATCTCTATTATGTTGGTGGGGAAGTGTATGCTGAATGCCTTAGTGACAGCAGTATTTTTGTGCAAAGTCGGAACTGCAACTACCATCACGGGTTCCATCCCACCACAGTCTGCAAAATCCCCAGTGGCTGCAGTTTGAAAATTTTCAATAATCAAGAGTTTGCTCAGCTTTTGGCTCAGTCAGTGAACCATGGCTTTGAGACAGTGTATGAGCTTACAAAGATGTGCACTCTCCGTATGAGTTTTGTAAAGGTAGGTGAAAATTTTCTTGAGATTATTTTGTAAGCAAAATAAACTTCTTTTTTTTTAATGCAGTGATTTTGAATGGTCCAGTGCCTCCCTCCATCAACCTGTTGTCTTTGTGGACGAAATCCATCTAACACACATACTTTGAAAGCCTGAGGTGACTTGCACGAAGTGTTTCTTCACATGAGTGTATAGGCACTTGCGGAGCATTTCTATCGTGTCTATTAACTATTCTTATTAAATTGAATTGCCTCTTGTAAATTTTTAGTGTTGAATTTTTGTAATTAATGTGTGTATAGATAGTGTGTGTGTATAGAATTATTTGCATAATTGCTCTGGAATTATGGGACTTGTCTTCTTAGTTTTGTGTGATATGGCAAGATACAGTACAAGTAAGTTTTGAAAAGAATTGAGTCATTAATTATTCGGCCTAAAAGTAGAAAAGCCACCAATTAATTATGTAGCATCAGCTTTTGCTCTTTTTTTGCACGCTGTTGTGGTCCATGCCATCTCCTGCTCTGTAAGAGGCCCAGCTGAACTTCATGTTTCTGTTGCTGGGTGGTATTTTCGGAGAGCTGAGCTGGGACTGCAGCGTAAGTCATTGATAGCAGTTGTGGGAGTGTAGATAGCATAATCCTCTAAATCTGTCTTGACCAGCAGCTCCCAAATTAGGATCTGCAGTAATTACTTAGGATAATGTACATACCTTTCTATTCTAGGGGGCCATGCAAGGTCAAGATTTGTGATATGACTGTGAGTGTCAACACGTGTACTGATATAAAAGGGCTGATCAGATATATGAAAGTAGTCAAATGAAAATGCTGAAGTGCTCTTGATAGGAGGATAGAAACTTTCAGGTGTGTTAGGATATGGGTTCCTTAAATGGAACAGGTTTTTTATAGTTCTGCATCCTGTGGAGTTGTTGCCTGAACAGTTGCACAGGACCTCCTGCATATTGGATGTTGCACTGCACAGTGTTTGGAGCTGCTGCCACCTGTGTTGGGACCTGCGTAACCTCTTCATTAGGGGTTAATATAGAGCAGAGCAAACTACCTGTGGCTATCTTTAGTCTTGTCTCCAGACCTGGCCCCAAAAGGGTTCAATTACAAAATTATTTTGAATGCTGTTTAAATATCTGCTTATATTCTTGGTAATTACTGTAGCTGAATTGGGTATGAGCTGAAACAAAACGTATCTTGTCTTAACTTGAGAAATAACCTGCTGGGGAATGACCATGCCCTCTTTCTCCAAAGAGGAATGTTTCTGACATGTTGCTCGGTTTATCGTGTCCATCCTGCAAGTGGTGCTTTGGTTCTTGTCAGACAGATGCCTCACCCCTACTTCCATAATGTCAGTCTATTACCTCATTTTTTAATTTGTTGATCTGTTTGGCAGCATTTCCCCCCAGTTTGTTCTATTTCTGGTCTTGGCAGAGAAGACTTGATTATCCTCCTCTGCAGAGGCTTTATTGGGACATCATGCAACTGGCAGCGAGGTTTGGGGAAATTTTGCACTGTCACAGGTTATGTCTTTAAGAATTTAAAGACTTCTATTCCAAGAGATCTCAAAATGACACTTCCTCCAAATGTAATTGTGTGTTTGTTTGTTGAAATGTGATAATAGTTGGTGCAAGGGTGTTATGCTACCCTGCCGATAATGAGTGTTGAAAGCTAGAGTATTTCTGGTAAGAAAGAAGATGATTGAAGTATACTTCTTACATATTTGACATTATAAAATAAGGTGATTTTTTTTTTTCCTTTCCCTGCTTATGATTCTGTTTCCAGGGATGGGGAGCTGAATATCATCGCCAAGATGTAACGAGCACTCCGTGCTGGATAGAGATACATCTTCATGGTCCCCTTCAGTGGCTGGATAAAGTACTTACTCAGATGGGCTCTCCTCATAATCCTATTTCTTCAGTGTCTTAAAAGGTCCCAAGCTCCTGCATTTTGGAAACAATTGAGCCTTGCATGTACTTGAAGGATGTATGAGTCAGACACAAGTTTTATTTTTTACCCCCCCACCCCCGAACTGGCAACAGCTGGATAAGAGCCATGAAATACTTGACTTCTGTGACCAACTGTTGGATTCAGGAAAAAAAAAGAAAAAAATCCCTTTGACACACTGTTGGAATCAAGAATTTTAGTTTACATTGTAACGTACTATTGCAAAGTTGATTTGCAGGGTTTAGTGCAACAGGGGACAACTGAGCCAAAACCCACAATCTGTCAGACCGAGTTCCTGAAGGATCATCCTGTAGCTGGCACTCTGACATTCTCGTTCTTCCCTACGTTCAGCGCTTGCTGTTTTCCCCTGTGTCCTCTGGGACTAAGAGCTGATGTTGGTGAAGTCTGCTTTTTGCAGGGTGTCTGCAGTACATTTTAAAACCATCTGTCGAAGTTGATGGTTGCTGTTCTCTTTAAAAGAAAAAAAAAAAAGTCATAAGGTTTAATCTCAATAATTGTGTAATAATCTTTGAAATTGTGTCCTGACCATACTGCTGTAAGAATGTTAGGTATGTTTTTTGCTAAATGTATGTATGGTGTATTTGAAAGTTTAGAAATTAATTAGATTTAGACCATAAAGGAATTAGGAATATTTGAATGGGGGGAGGTGGGAATGGGAAAGGAAAATGACAACTGAATTGTAGAATATATTGTAAACATAGCTTGTTAGTTTAAGCTGAGGTCTGAGTTTTGCTGTGCATTTCATTTTTATAGTGGCTTCATCTTGTTAATTCTGACTATTTTTGCCTCTTCATTTTCCCCCAAAACAATTGCGCAGCTGGTTAATTATTTTACCTGTGAAGAGGACAAAACGATTAATTCCTGCAGTTTGAAGGCTGCAACTCTGTGTATTTCAAGACAAAATTGTACAGAGTGCTCTTTAACTACGGAGCAGTTTTATACAGTTTATGTAACAGAAGTAGGCTTTTAATTTTGTAAGAGAATCTTGTTTTGCCAAACCTAGGAACTGTTAATTGTTTGGAGGACTTCAAAAATCCCTGTGTGGGTCTATTTCAAACTTTTAAAAAATATATATTTTTAATTTTTACTTTTTTTTACTGCTTGGTTTATTTTCTCCTCTTTGATCTTTTATATTCACGTAAGCTGTAGTACTTTAAGTACCTTTATTCCAAAACTAGTGGGTCCTCTTTACTGGAAGTTTTGAATAAAACCTATTGTTACTGCTTACATTTGATTAAAACCTTGTCTTGTCCACTTCTTAGTAGACTCTTAACAAACCAGATAAAGATATGGTCTTGGAGGAGGAACAAGTAGAAATGAAGATACGCTGAGCTTAGACATTTATGATTAGTACAGGTTAGTAACGCTACTAAACTTGGTATGTGAGATAAATGAGTACTCTAGAGAGAAAGATTCCTTAACCAGGCAAGATTAGAATGGATGCAGTAACACTGATGTGTCGGAGCCACTTAGTTAAATTTCTGTGAGATTTCAACATACAGCATCTGTACAAGAAGAGGTTTTGCTTAAGTTGCACCGTCAGCGGGCTCTCACTGCTCCTTGCCGTGGTTGGGGTGCAGAGCCTCCATGCTCCTTTCCCCACACCCCTGCCTTTGCTCTGGGGAGAGGTGAGGGAAGGACTGTCCCTTTGCAGCTGTGAAGTGTCTGTCAGGTGCTGGGATGATGGAGTTTGAGAGACTGGGGGTTGACTGAGGATCCAGTGCCTGTGCCTGGCTATAATGGACCATGTGGTGCTAGCAGGAGCATGAGAGAAAGCTGAGCAACAGAGACGAATGTGTATTTAGCCAGATGTATGTATGTGTATGACACTGTAATGAGTAATAGCCCTTTTTTTGAGAGTGAGTCAATCCCATTTTTTTTTTGTCCAGCTTAATTCTATTGCTTGGTTCAGTATATGATTTTAAAACTAACCCTTCTCCCCCTGCTAAGGGGGGGGGGGGAAATCCATAATGTTCAAGTTCCCTATTTAGGAGAACTTGGTTAGTGGCTTTTTTTATATTTGTAAGTTCCAAGAACAGATTATTTTTTTTAAATCAATTTAACATGTATTTTTCATAAAGAAGCAGTCACAGCACAAATGGAAGTCTCAAAAACAAGTAAAATTTAAAGATGACCAAGAAGAAGAATGCTGTTTGCTGTTCAGTCACTGTTTTTCCCATCTTCAGCCCCTGCTACATTAACTCCCAGCTGTTTCCAAGCAGTTTCCTTCTGTCTGTTGGAATACAACACTGAGGTACCGGCTTTTTTATTTAACAGTGCTGTAACCATCCATCATGTAATTCTTAAGAGTGTTTCTATTTGGATGTTTTCACATTTGGATGGTCCTGTGCAAGTTCTGGTAAATTTTGAAATAGCTTTGGAGTAAGAAAAGACAGTTTTGTGTTGTGACCGCTTTTGAACGTTAGCGTCTCATATGTTTTGGGCTGCAATGCCTCTGTTTTTTCCTAAACAGGGGTTAAAAATCAGAAAATACTAGCTCTGCAGTGTCTCAGAAACTTTCAGTGGTAATACTTCTGCGGGGTCACACTTTTTGTAAGTTGCTGGTGGTGTGATTTTTTTCTATGCTGTTGATACTGTTGAAGTACATAATATTTTCTTTATCTGTTATCCAGCTTTTTGCTTGCAGTGAGGAGACATTAGGTGTAAGGAAAAAGTGTACCTTCATGTGATTGCACAGAGTATCCCAGCTGCGCTTCATTAAATAAGTGGAGTGGATTGGAGTAGCAGCTGAGACTAATAACCAGAAAAATAGGAGGTAGGACAGAAGTTATCTTGGACAAGGCAACTGCTAGTGTGCGGCTCCTGTGAAGAATTTTGGAGAAGTTTTCTTACTGATTTGCCCCACTTTGAGTAGTGGAGTCGGAGAGCTGGAAAAGGCAAAGGACAAGACAGAAGGAAAAGAGTTTCTTGCTGTACTCTCACAAAACAGGGAATGATGAGAGCTAGAAACTCGGAGAGAGCCTACAGCGTCAACTCTGCAACCAGGTGAGTCCCTGCTGCCTTTTTGTTTTTATTTCCCCATGGTTTCCTGGGTCTAGCCTTAATGAACAATAGAGTTAAATACAGAAGGCTCTACTTCAAGGTGAAAAGCCAAGAAGGTTCCTGTTAGGAGAGACTGAAAAGGTGTAGGTAACTGTTTTAGAAAAAGAACTGAGGAAGAGCAGTGAACAGTAGATGAGGAGACAAATACTTCCATGGAGCTGAATGTGTTTTGAAATCTGTGCTTTGGCTTTTAAGTGCTGGAAAGAAAATAATTCTCCCCAGGTGGAGATGACTTTTTTCACCATTTGAAAGTCTCTGGTGAACCTTTAAAAGACTTGATGAAAGCTAAGTAGTGGTTACTTGTGTGGTTTTAGGAAGGGATGGAGAGAAATAATTCATGTTTTAACATATCCTGTATCGGAGAATCATGGACCTGATCTTCTAACACTTACTAACCTGGTATTGCTATCTAGTTTGATAAAGCCATTCCCTTACTAAATCACTTCTCCTTGCTACTGTAGCTATGTTTTCACAACTGCAGTTGTCTTTTCTAGCCTCAAAGAATGCAGTTCTGTGACTGTCGTCATTTGAAGACAATAAATCAATGCAGAGATGTCTGAAATTTATATGGCCCTTTCTTGGTGTGCCTCTCCCCTTGATTTTTCCTTTGTTTTGCCACACTTTAAACCTTTGATTGACATCTTGGAAGTTAGCAGTGTTTTGATGGTCTCTTTATTAATTGCTGGTGGTTCATTCTGTTCAGCACACTGTAGCCTCTTATTCTGCTCTTGAGATTCATGATTCATAACCGTGAACTGGCAGTCACCTTTTTCTGGATGCATGCCTAAATATACAACATAACTCTACCATCACCAGTCATGGTAGAGCCATATATTTTTTTACATGCATCATCTCACAGTTCATTTTCTTCAACTGCATTTGCAATTCTGTGTGGGAGAGAAGTGAAAATGGCTTTTATTTTACTCTGTCCCCTTCTGTCCTTGACTTAAACAGCTCAGTGAGGAGAGACACACTTGTCATGTTATCCTTTCAGGGGATGCTCTCTGTTCCCTAAGCCTCCCTCCCTGACTCCTATATTCGTGATGACTTTCCTTATTTTTGTCAACTCTTTGCTAATAGCTTTTTGTCTGATTCTTTTCTCATACCTGTTGGACACTGTATGTTTCAGTCAGACAAAAAACCATCTACAGTATGCTTGCCAAAGGCAAGTAAAGAATTATGGGTTGGTGTATGCAATGAAAGCCAACCATAAAGATATGCATGCTTCACAGGCACTTTTTCAACCCCTGCTGTCTCAAAGGCTTTTTGGAAGGTGAAGTGAGACAGGTTCATGCTATTGGATTTGACTTTTGCTTGGGATTACTGTTTTAGAAGTTTTTATAGTTATTAAGATTCCCTTCCCTCTTCTCTACAGTAGTACGTCACTTGGCTTGCATCTGACTGAAATGACCGAAATCGTCAGCCAGGGTGCTCAGGCTTTGTATTTACTGGTTGTGTTTCCTGACTACTGCCTTCAGCTTCGCAAACAAGCCTTGCATTTGTTCTCATCATCTCACTCTCCCAACAGGCTCCAGAGTAAATAACTTGTGTGGTTTGTAGAACGAAGCTCCTGTACTCTCTGCTCACCTTGGTGACTTGCTCAGAGGGGAAACCTCTGCAGGACAAATGAAGCTGTGTGGCTGGAACCTGGCTCTCATTTGCAGGGGCTGGCTGAAGTGGCCCTTGTTCCCAAGGGCTGCCATCTGCCTGAGGTGCTGTGCCTGTTCCTGTGCCACCACAGGTCACACGTCTGTATAGTGTGGCAAACTGCCACCGGCTTGTCTGTGTGCATTCACGTGCTGTGAATTGCTGAGGCGGAGGGCTCCGATTCCCCACTTTTGTTCAGTTTAGTTGAGGTGGCTGACAAGGTGGCTCCTATTTCATTCATCCCAGCTGTGGGAGATGATGATCTCTTCAGCTGTAACAGCTTTGTCTGACAGGGTATATGGTGAATTGATTTTCATGAAGCAGTTGCAATGGAGAGACAGCCTCCTGATCAGGCCTGTTGCAAACACAAAAGTAACTCAAATAAGACTTATAATGTAGGCATCCCCTGGGCTTGACGTGGGCACAAAGATGAGCAGGTCTACTACAGCAAATGGACAAGATGGATATAGTTTTTACTTGGGTCTGATAAATGCTTTACAGTTAATGGCATGTGGATCCTCAGAGTATGTTAATTTGTCATTAAAAGTAAAGTCAAACAAACCCCCAAATTTTACAGACAGTCCAAAAGTCTAGGATTTGATTCAGTCATCTTTCAGTAATGTAACAATTTTGATTCTAATGGGTGCAGATTCCTGGTTTTCTCTTAGGAATTGGTTTGTGATTTCCCCTTTTCATCCTGCTGCTAAGGTATGAGCTGAAGAATCTGTATCGTCTCTTTATGATCCTGTCAGCTCACCTGGGGCTTCAAATCTGTAAAGCTCGGGAGGCTGCTATAGGTAAATTTTGATCAAGTGAACACCTTCACATGGTTCAGATTATAGACAGGCCTTAAGATCTCTCACAGCAGTGATTAAAAACCTGCCACTTACAACTCTAGTAAATGTAAAATGAACTATAATAGTATTACAGAGGGGAACTCTGCACATGCCAGACAGGCTTTCCTTGCTCAAAGAGTTTGGTTTAAGTGGACAGGTGACTTGCTTAGACCGGATAGGAACAGCACAATTTGCCTTTGTAAAGAGTATTCTGATTTTCCTATTGCAGCTTCTTTCTTTCCCCAGTATCCCTGTAAAAACATTCTTTTATATGAAGAAAAATGGTGTGCCTAACTTTCCCTTCCCTTGCCCTTCCTTATATGATGACTTTGAAGTTCTTGTTTTCCTGTTTCTTTAAATTACTGAGTCGAACTTAGTACAAGCAGGAGAATAAGACGTGATGTGTGTAGTGCTGCAGGAGGGCTTAATATTTTCCCAGAGCACTTGGTTCCTGGCAGGAGAGCAGGGTCTGTCCCATCTCTGAGCCCTTCATTTCTGCCTTCTGCTGATGCTTTGGGGATTGGTAATCCTGAGTGTTTCAAGATATATATGTGGAGACTGGGAGATGGCTGCTGTCCCATCAGATATTTCTTCAAGCTTGTGCGCCAGTCTTCTCAAGTCAAAATCGCCATAGGCCGTAACGCTGCCAACAGCACCATTTTAAAGCTGGATCCAAGCATGGCTTCGTTTTGAACATGACTTGGGCAGTGGTTTGACTACAAACAAACTTTACAAACCTCTCAAACACAGCTTGATCCCTGTGTCTGTTGGATTTGGTCCATGCTGTTTCCTAAAGCAGTACAGAAAGAAGCTACCTTGATCTGCATGCTCTGAAAACTTACGGTTCCAGGAGTTGGATTTTTATCTTGTGCCAGGAGAGTAGCTTTGTAAATACTCTTTTGTGGGGTAGCTTTTCGTTTGGGTGTGGGGTTTCCTTGTAGCTCTACTGGTAACAATTGATTTGGTGCTAATTTGGAATACATTCTGGGCATTGTGGCCACTCTGTTTCCTGACCCACTGTATTGCTCTTGGTCTTTCGGGAACCGTGTCATTGCTCTAAGTGTTTCCATGATTTCCACAAGTCACAGGAGCAAATTTGAACAGACCTAGCAATAGGGCTTAGTTTGAATTTGAGCTTAGGTTGAAAGAAAGCGGCTATTTGCATTCTGATAATCAAAATATTAAAACCTTAAACTTTCTAGAAATTGATTATCTTCAGAATAGTTTGTAGGAAAATGCTGGGATATCTTAATATTGGCATGGGCTCATGTGGCAATTTAAGCAGTTATCTTGAGGCAGGAGCTTCAGGTTTGAGGACTGTAATTTCAGCAGAGTATTCTTTCAGTAAGGGGCCACCAGTTCTGACTCATGGGATCTACAAGCTCCATATTAATCTGTATTGTGAGTAATCAACAGAAGCAAAGCAAAAAAGGTGCACGCACAGTGGCAACGGAGGGTTCATTGAACTTGGTGAATTTTTATTTTTTTTATTTTTTTTTAGGCTGGGCTGTAAGGGTTAGGGCTACACAACAGCAATTGATTTCCTGATCTTCTTTCAGAGGTAGATTTAATGTAGTGGCCTCTATTTCTCCCCCAATGACGTTCCCCCCTTCAGTTGGACATGGGTGCAGTGTTGCTTTCATGATAAGCAAAACTGGTTAGGGAGATGAAGAGAACTGAAAGCTGTTCTTAGTATAATTTCTCTCCCTTCTCTGCCCCAGTTACCCTAAGAAACAAACTCAAGCTGGCACTGCGTCGGTGACTGCCTGGTCAGGGATGAGTGAGAGGAGCAGCTGTGGTGACATTGATGAAGCTGGGGAGCTGAGCTGGTGAAGAGCAGGTACCAAGGGAGTGTGTTCACAGGCAGGTTTTCTTACTGTCACTTGAGAAAGTACAGGGAACTCTCCTTTGTGTGCCAGCAGCTGTGGGTGGGTGACTGGGGTACGGCTGTGCTGTTACATGGAACAATCTCAAACATGTTGGTCAGACCTGGAACTTCACAGCTGAACATGCATGGAGGCTGTTTTGCATGTGAACATCATGTTGGACTAGAGGCGGGGTGGAAAGGATCACCTGATCTTGGTGTGAGTGATCTTGTTGTGTGTGGTGTTCATTTTCAGTGTTGTTTCAGAGTTGTCTGGGTGCTCTTGCACTGTTTTTCCTTTAGTAGTAAGGCGGATGAAAGCATATGAAGAGTATGTGGCCTTCCCTTTGTTTTCCCCATGCTCTGGTCATCCCTAGTGTTTTGTAAAAACATTAGTGCATCTCCTTGCCTTGGAAATCACTGTGGCCTCACACAGGTGGTGTATACAAAAAGCCCAGTCAAAATTCATTATTTCTACAACTGTATATGGCATGCCTGAAAAATGTGACATGCCTGTCACATAAACAGGAAACGGCCCTCGTAGGGGACGGAGTGTAGCTGAAAGCCTAATCCAAATAACACTGTTAGTCATCTCCATATGGTAACCTTTCAGTGCCACGCAAGTTTGGAAAATGTGGTTATAACTGGCTTCCAAATGCTGGATGAATTCGTAGATACCAGATGTTGCCTTACACATTCAAGTCTTTTTCTAAAATCGATCCGAGACACAAATATTTTACATACAGCAGTTGTGGGTGAAAGCCTGCATGCGTGGAGGTTGTTATTTACACAGGAACAGGGCTGGACCTGCAGCACTAGAAGCAAGGTTTGGGTTTCTCTGATCATCTGAAGTTTCTGATGACAGTAAGTGGTAAAAAACAGAGAGGTAGCATACATTATTAAAGACGTTGGCAAAGAGGGAATGCAGTGTACTTTGAAGTGCTGGCTAGTATGGCAGTAAAAGCTGGCTTAATTTCCTCAAAAAGAGTACCACGTAATGTAACGATACACACTGATGGTATCCTCTTTAGGCATGTATAATAATCAGGCACTCTCAACTTCCATATTTTCACATGTATAGTTTATTGATTATATTCTTATATTCAAATGCAACACCAGAGCACTCTTTGTGAAGTTCCTACCTCTTGTCCCTTGTAGCCTGCTCCCTCTTTGCTCCGAGCTCTTACAGATCTTTTTGAGAGCATAGATAAAAAGGCTGGTTAGTGAATGAAAGTAGAGTACAAGTTAATGTGTTACCATGAGAAGGTGTTTAGTGTATACCTGGAAAAACAAAGCAGTTGTGTTAGTTTTGGTTTGGGTGTTGGTTTTGGTTGTTTGTTTGGTTTTTTTAAGTATCCTGTTTATTGTTTCTGGATTGTTGGGAGCATAGCTTCCAGATTGCAAGTCTGACACGGTTAACCTGGCATTGCTGGTTCACTACTAAGGTACAGATTCTGTTACTGGAATTAAATTTTAAATTCCCTTTCTTTAGAGAAGGCAAATTCTCTAAGACCCTATTTTCTATAAGACCCTCTGAGAATAGAAAATAGTGATTTACTTTGCTCAATATGGGTTTGTTGTGCATGGCGTTTGCACCCTTTGGTCACTTTCCAAGGGAGCACGGGTCTGAGGATAACAGCCAAACAAATGGATCTGTGATGTCTGGAGGAGCTGACTGTGCTTGTTGCTGGTCTCTGGCAGCCTCTGTTGTGAGCTGTGTATGCATTCTCTCTGACTGTCAAAACAGTAGAGTACCCGAAATTCCCGTACCTGACCAATGGAGCTCAGTCCCGTTTTTACCTTACACAGTAGTTACTAACTGGTGCAGCAGTTGCACAGGTCTTCATGTGGTCCTGGAGTTCCTTTGCTGGGTAGGCGCTTATACTCTTTAAATACGCTGTAGCACCTCTCAAAGTGATAACGGACTAAGTGTTAAGAAACTGAAGTTGCGAGGCTGTGGTGTCTGATAAAATGCACAGTGTGTAGGCTCAAACCCAGGCTGGGTTGGAAGTAATACTCACATGGTATGACAATTTGGAAATAGACAACATTAATGACAAGACCAAGCTTGGGGTGCAGCACATTATTTTTGTATCATCTAATGGTGCCTAAGTGATGATCTCTTGTGGGTTTTAGTCTTCTGTGTTTGTGTTTGTTTGGTTTTTTGTTTGTTGTTTTCCTGGAAAGCTGAGTGGAAAGAGGTGAGAAGTAATAGTCCTGCTATTTGGGGAGGGGGAGTACAGGGATCTGCTTTACTTCCTTCCCTGCCACCTCCCCCACATGATTTCTGCCTCTGTAGGTCTTACGGGAGGAAAGGGAAAAATCTGGAGGGACTTGTTCCATGTAGTTTTCTTCTGGCTAAAAGTTGACCCAGCAACAGGGGGAGATTTCACAGTGGAACAGATGCTGTGTTTTTCAGAGGAAGTATGAATTTTGGCCTCTAAAAAGATCAATCTAAAAGCCTGAGGGCTATGAGGGGAGGGAAAAAACTTTAAAAAGTTAAACCAATGCTTTGGGTGCATAAAGATTTGAGAGGAATTCTTTTAACAATTCTCCATCTGAAGCGTATTTGAGCCTCGTACGTGTTATGCATGTGCAGCAGTGCAGTAAACACCAGGCAGGTGATGGGCTGGCTGCATCATGCATGCGTTCAGGTGGTGTATGGCATGGATGGAGGGACTTCGTATAGGGATTGAGGGGAAACTCAAATGGAAGGTGTTTTGCAGTCTCCCTATTTGCCCTATCCCGGTTCTTAGTCACCTTTGTAGTTGGAAAGTTTCTTCTACTATTTGGTTTAAATTTGCCTTCCTACAAATGAGACAGATTACTTCTTAGTCTGCTTTTGATAGGGACGCAGCAAATCACTCGCTGTCATCTTCATAACGCCTTATGTCTTGAGGAAAGGTATGTCCCCACTGCTTCCCCTACTTTCCCAGTTCTCCTTGTATCAAAAACCTCATTTTTTAAATTCTTTGCTTTTTTTTTTCCACTTTTAAATGTACTTAGTGAATTTTTCTTCTGGGTTCCAGTTTGCTTACATCTCTTCTAGTAAGGTGCCTGAAAGTGAGCGCTGTAGTCTATTTGAGGCCTCACCAATACTTCAAAGCTATTGAGTGGAGAGATGAGTAAAGTGAAATGATGACTTCATTTCTTTCTTGTAACACTTCTCTTAATACATCTCAGAATTGCATTTTGCAACAGCATTTCCAGTCTGTGGTTTCCAAGCCTTTTTAATAGGATGAGTGCCTAGCCAAATGGTTTTGTTTTATAGTTATGTATGTATTTATTTCATGCAAAATGTTTGCCTTTAGTGAGCTTGCCTTTAGTGATTGTCACCCCACTAGAAATAGACTGGGGTTCCATCATATTTTCCTGGGAATCCAGGTATATTCTTCATCTCGTGATGCTTTCATAAGGCTCTTGTGAGAATGAGCAATGAGGGGACAAAAAAGTTGGCCTAATTCCAGGGCTCTTACACACACATAATTGAGCCAAAAATCTTAAATTTTGTATCCCCTGGAAGTTGATCATGGGGAATGTCCAGATTAGTCTTCAGAAAAGATTGATTAAGCGAAGTAGCAAAGGTAGTTCCCTTGGATTAAACTTTTTTTGTTCTTGCCTTGTCTTTTTTGACTCTGTTTCTTTGATACCTTTTTAAACTAAAACTCTTCGACTGTTGAACACCCTTCAACAGTTGCATGGTACTTCCCCCCCCCCCCTTCCTCTTTTTTTCCATGGAAATAATGCATGTTCTGTCACCTTTTTGATAGATCACAAGGAACAAAAAAAGTTTTATTTTGCAGGTCAGACTTTAAAATGTGGTCTTTGTTATTTAGAACGTATGAATTAATAAAGTATGTAGTTAGATAACTAGCATTAGGTCTGTACTTGCAGTCTTCCTCCAGAAAGGCCAACCATAAACTTCTCAGAAATAACCTTCACTAAAATACGTGCTGCCCTGTTGTCTGAGCTTCTGAGACACTGCAGTCTTCATTAAGTAATCTAGGAGAGTTTGTGTGCATGGTGGGAGAATCAAGTGAGGAAACTGCCTATCAGAGCTCACTATGCTCACTGTGTTACTGTCATTATTTATGAAGAGTTTTGTTCTAAAATCTAATGGTAAATAAATATGATTTAAAATTAACTGAAAAGGTCAGAAGAATGGATTTGTGACATATAAATGAGGTTTGATTTTTATTTATTTATTTTTCCACCTCCAGATACAGTTCTGCTCTGCTTACTAAAGAATATCAGAGTAGGGTTGTACTTGCTTAGTTGGAATTCTTTGAAGATTCTGGTCAGTGGCCTCTGTCTCTCTGCTTAACTGAAGAGATTGGGGACTCTGTATTTTATGGTTAAGGAGCTCTTTCTACCACCTGTATTGGCATTGAATACTATGTTAACAAAACCAAATCATATGTAACTGTTTAAATGCGCAGTTATCTTTGGTCTGCCCTGTTAATTTACATAGACCACTGGAATGTCCCTGTCCTGTAGAATAAGGGATTTGACTAGTGAACTTTTGCAGGTGTTTCTAGCTTCGCTGATGTGGCGATGATAAAACATATGCCACACAGATTTCTAGGAAAAAATATGGACAATTTCTGATGTTAAAAGTAAGTAGAAATTTGTGGAGGGTGAGAAGGGAGAAAAGCTTTGTGTTTGTGGTTGTTTTGTTTGGTGGGTTTTTCTGTTTTGGTTTGGTTTCTAATTAATTGTAGCAAAGACCAGAAAAATGAGAAATGAAGGCCAGCTTTTCTTCTTCTTGTGTTGACTCCTAAAGCCCTTGAGGTACTGAGATGGGTAACTGTAGCTGAAAAAATAGCTTGCTATTTAATTGGGACAAATGTGATATCCAACACTGAAACAAGAATAAACAGCTATGTGAATATAGGGACTAGATAGGAAAGAGCATCCTTAGTGGTTCTAATTGATCTATTTTGGCTTGTACTCACATTTTTGCAACAAACCTGCAGGTCTTAAAACATGCATACAAAGCTACTCTGGGAAGGAAGAATTTAAATCACTTTACTTCATGGGAAATGGGACAAGAAATAGCAGGCTTCAATTGCAGAGAATGAAATTTAGTTTAATACTGGGGACGGGGAGAAATTCCTATTGGTAAAGATAGTAAAACACTGTAACAAGTTATCTGGATAGGTTTTGGAGAATTGGTCATTAGAAATGGTTAATGACAGGTTAGAAAACTGCATATTGGGAACAGGACAGGTATCCTTGATGCTCTTAGGTGCTTTCATGCTCTGTGCCGTGGCTGAGTGTTTAGGGCTTCATCTGAACATTTAAGAACTGAATTCTGTCAGAGATGCTGAGGATCCCTTTGTCACTTGAGCATATTTTCATGCCTGAGACATACTGATTTAATATTAACCAAACAAGAATATTTTTCCTCTTTTCTCCTTGTTCCATACGCCTATGTACTTAAAGTGAAGATGAGTTACAGCTAAAAAATGTAGTGATTTGCAGAGCTATCCTAGTGACAAACCTCATTTTCTGCTGGAGAGCGTGTTCTGCTAATAGCATTTAACCTTCATTGGGAACGGCTGGAGTATGAATGCTTCATATGAGACCATCTGGAAAAGAGCTTCTCCTGAGGCTTATCAATATTCCTAACAGGAACCTACCCTGAGTTTTCGCGCTCAGAGCAGCAAGACTGGAGAAACGGTGACAGCTATAATGGCAGAGCGCTAATGACTTTGGAGAAATGTTACTTCTGTAATTGGAAATGATACAAACAGTGTCATTAAAACAGATTGTTGATGCCATTTTTATTCTTGTCATAGGCTTAGTTATAAGAATGGATTCACTCTAAGGAGATGACATCAGAATTTTTATGCTTTCCACAATTAGATGGAGGCTTTAACTCATGAAATGCTGTTTTTCCAGAACACTAGCTGAAGTGAGGATTCGAATGACTGCTTACTTTTCCTTCAGTTGAACAGTAGCTCAGAAGAGATGAAATGTCATTGCCATGTGATTCTGAAATGTGGTTTAAGAACTGAGCTCTGACTTGAGCTCCAATTTTCTTGTTTGTTTTGAGTTTGGTTTTTTTGGTTAAAGGTGTTGCTCTTTTAACAAAGAACTTTATAGCCCAGTGTGTGGTATAAAATATAAGAAGCTTTTTTAAAGACAAATTCAAGATCTCTCCCCTTCAAGAAACTTCTCATTCCCCATGTAACTGCTGTTCTCATCCTTTGAGTCTGCACTCATTCTGTCATTTTTAGAATGTAGGTACAAAAAGGCCAGCAGCAGAAAGAGATGGTGGTAAGGAAAAGACACTTCAAAAAAAGAGGCCTTCTTGAATACTTTCAATGCAACACTATCAGTTTTTGCTTATCTCATCATCTTAGGTCATTTTTAAGATCTAGCAGGCATGTAAAACCTTCTGTGAGACCTCTGCTGTTGGTGACTGACATCCTCATTGAAGTACTCAGCATCTGTTTATTGTGTTCTGGTATCAGTCTTGTTACATGAGAAGGAAATAGCACTAGGAATTGTGAAACATAATTACTGGTTAAAATTTCTGCTTTTTATTTTCTTTCTGGTTTAGGTGGGAAATACGATGACATTCCTACCTAAGCCCTATGTTACACAGCGATCCGGCAGAGGTGTGACTTTTATATTTTACATTCTGAGGCCTACTGAATGCACTCTGAATAAATGTTTCATGTGTTTAAGTTCCTCAGGTTGTTAAAAGTCTGCCATGGCCGAACAGGGTAGATTTACGATATCGATCATGAAGTAATACTGAATTCCTCTGTGTTCACAATATATCCGAGCTGTATGACAAAAATACGTAGCGCTAGCTTCCCCTTCTGGCCAACAGGAGTAAGTGATCCTCAAGGCAAGAGTCACGCAATTTCTCAATTTTATTTCTATGTGCTGAACACTAGTTTTCAGAGAACTGAAACTGAACTTGGGCCAGGGGGCAGAAGTGCTGGTGGAACATTTTTGCTTCTTGCAACATCATGTCGTGATGTATCGAGGTGGGGTTGCTGTTGGAACAGAATTCTTTTCTAAACATGGGCCTAATTTGGAAAGCAATTAGTTAAAAAAAAAACCAACCAATCTATGGACACAAAGATTCCCGATGTCCCTTCTAGACCCCTATTAGCTGGTGGTACAAACAAATATTTTTACTGCTTTTCATATTCTGTATGCTAATTTTCCCCATGCAGCTGGATCAGTTACAATAGTAACTTTTTTTTTGAGCTTGGGGTGGGTTGGGTTTTTTTGCTTGCCTTTTTGTCTTATTTAAAGATTCCTTTTTCTTTTTAATTCTATGGCATAATATTTTGTAGCATTAGCATAGGCTTTGTAAATGTAGGGTATAGTAGCATAAAGGTGTTTATTTTGTGATATAAAGCAAGAATATACAATATGATCCAACATGCTTTTCAACAAGCCCTTTCCAAGTTAGTTTGCCAGACTTTTACAATGTTGTATTACTTCATTTCTGGATGGATTGGTGATACAACATTGAATCTTAGCAGAATCTTTCCTCTTTGCCATTTTCACTCCCATCTGCTACAGCTGCCTGGAAGAATGGGACATTTAAATCACTAAACAAACTTGCGTTGTAAGGCCACCAAAGTCTGGCTTTTGTGGGCATGTTGCAGAGTAAGCATGCAAACACAACGTGCATGCACATACATACACACCAGGGAAACACAAACTTCCTGTGTGATAAATGACAGCCTCATGTTTAAGATGCTGCGGTGGACTGCAGGAAACAGGCTTCCCTATAAACACCATGGGTTTGTTCAAATTGGAAACACTTAAGTTTTCCTGTATCTCAGTCCTGAATCACGATTATCAGATTTATCATGGGCTTGGTCTTCCTCTTTATCTTGGCCATAAATGTCATCCTGGAACTGAAAAGGTGTCTTGATATGTTTTGCTGTGATGTTATGTTCCTATGGGCAACTCTACCCACTATTTCATTTCCACCCATTGTGGTTTTCACCTGCTCGTGAAGCTCTCAGCACAGGGACGTTGAGACAGAGACCTCTGAGCACCAATGCTGTTGGAGATGGAGGGAAAACACTTGAATGCGTGAAAAGCAAATTACGCATTCATCATTCATTCCTTGCCCCAGTGTATGCTTCAGCTTGTGAACTAAGGTATGCACTTATTGGTGTATAAGATTGTGCTAATTTCATATGAAACTCAAATATTTGGCACACTGGGATTGGGGGGAAGGAGGATTGTATTTATTCACTTGAAAGTGTCAGTCCTTTGCTCCTGTCTTTGTCAACTCCTATAGAACTTAGAAGTTGCAGCTGATTGAGCCTTTTCTTAAGCAAAAAGTAGCTGGGAACGAGAGTGCCTTGTTCAAGTCAAATTTCAGATTGTATTATACATCTTATGCTTACTAATATACTTGCTGTGGTTTCGTTGCTGTATTGAAAATAATCAGGAGGAGACAATTAATGATTTCCTTTTCAGCTGTGCCATAATGAACGACATGAGAAATATTTTGATATCATGAGTCATTGGTGACCATGGAGAAAAACATACTCTTTAAGCCAAGCTTTTAAATACTTTTTTAAATTGAAACAAACAAACAAAAATAATAGTATTTTATTGGCAAGTGACTTGCCCTTCCAGGTTTATACTTTTAACAATGAGTTGGTCTTGGAGAACATTATTTAACTTGCTTTTACAACCAGTAGTCTATATGAATAATGTTTGGGGGTTTTTGCTGGTATAGTAATTCTATTTTTATTTTCTAAGAAATGTGAACATTTACAGAACAGGCAATTTCTCTCCTGAAAAGATACTTTATCTGTCCCCTTTATATGCCATTTTATATCAGGCAGTTCATCATGAACAGTTAAAAAAATCTGTGCATAAGCAGTAAAGAACTTCCCTGTAATGGCTGACGTCTTTTCTCACTAATGTGCAATCATAGCTCAGTTCATACTGAGAAGAAAATGTTGAAGTCACTGCTACGGGGTTTTGTGAAGAAATTTCATCTCCCTTGTTTATAAAAATGTTACACAAATATAAACTATAGTTGTTTAATTTTTCTTCTTTCTTCAGATACTCTTTTGTAGGTCTTAGCCAAAGCTCAAAGAGTGAATTTTTTTCTGGCTTCTTCAGGCAGCTCTAACAGCTCTGACAACCTAATGCTTCCTCACCAGCATGAGTATGGTGAATCTGCTCAGCTGTTGGAGTTGTCTCCTCTTTGTAGGTTGCTGACCCTGGAAAGCTGTCGTGAGGCTCTTGTCTCCAGACCCAGCCAAGGAGCTGACTTGCTGCTCTGTCCTGCCCTTTGTAGTAAAACCTTCCAATGCCCGTATGCAGCGAACGCGTGTCTGTGTAGTTGTTAATGCGCTTTTGGCGAGATTTGCTGCTTTTGTGCTGTTTCTTTCCCTGAGTCAGGAATGCAAAACCTGAGGCCAGGGCTGATGTTGCATTTAAACGGGCAACCTTAATTTGTGAATATGCTTCCTATTGTTTTTATTTCAGGTGTCCAATTATCTTTTAAGATGAGGCAGCAGTAATAGTAATCGGCAGTTACCTTCCTTAGGATTGTACTGCAAGGAGGAGATTGGTTCAGTCTTCTCTGCTTGTGTCAGAACTGAAATTAATGGAGGGGTGTCATCTAAAATAAAGGATAAATGGTCATTCAGTCGCCACTATAGTTTGTTTGTCCTGTGTCAGGGTTTGTAGTTATTCTGTAACTTGGCTAAACCTGATTATGCAGGTAGGATTTAACCCTCACCACAAATGGGCACTAGTTTGTTGTTCCGGTCAGCTATTGTAGGCTGCAGTGGAGGGGACCCTTCTTCTGTGCATTGGGAGGCAATGGGTCTGGTCCACAGCCGCAAAAGGGGGAAGCGTTGCGATGCTGGCTCTTGGGGGCTGGGGAACAGGCAGGTAGTGTTTGCATGATGACCCTGATAGAGTTGAGATGCTGAACTTTGATCTGTGTTATATCTGCCAAAATTTCTAATGTAGTTTAAGGAATATCTTGGTTGGTTTTTTTTTTTTTTCTTCTTGGGCTGCTTATAATAGCAATAAAACCACTAGTCTAGTTGCAATCATACTGGCCAAGAACATGCATTTGCAAGTGAGCAGGGTGGACTAATACATGTGGAATGGAGACATGTTGGAGGAAGAGAGAGAGTGAAAACAGCCAGATGTTCCACTGCAAGTGCCATGTGAGTAGTCAGCAGAGGAATTTCCACTGAATTTGTATTCCTGAATGAGAAGTTCTTTTTGCAGTAAGGCATAGTGGAGAAAGAGATTTGGGGGCATGACAAAGCCTTCTTAATACATCCTTCCCATCCTCACGGGGGGAGAAAGAACTGATGAAATACAATTTCTCAGAGATGAGATTTTAATTTCTTCTTGTAAGTGGTACAAATTTCATAATTCTGTAACCATAACCAGTAGGTGACTGCAGGCATGCCAGACCTTTTAATGTACAGAGGGAGGGACCAACAGAGTTCCCAACAGAAGTACCTCTTTATATGTTCAGGGAAAAGCCAGTGAGTTTCAAGCTGATGCTGTTTATTTAATTTCATCAATTATTTGTCCTGTTCCAAATTCACTTAGATCATAGAGGTTGTTAGTTTTGTATTTGCCTTTGCAGCACACTGCTTATAGTTATGTCTATGAACGTATTAAATATTGTGATAATAATGTGCACTAAGAGTACTTTGGGACTTCTTAAAGAGGAGGTGAGCAGAGCAGGGAAATCGGAGTGCTGCCAGAGAAAGAAGAACGAACGAATCCAACTAAAACTGCGAGGGGAAGCCCGTTAGACGGAATGTAAATTTGCATGGTGGAATCTGGCAGACATGCTAAGGGTAATACTGTTTCTCCCGTGAGAAGTTACAGAAGGCTCTTTTTCTATTATTTTATAATGATTGGGATTCAGTTGCACATTTTGTCTGAAGATTTTTTTCCCTCCCCGCACCCATACTCCATGGCACAATGCTTTATAACACTTTACAGGATGTTTGATTTTAGTATTGGCTCAGAAGGAAGACTGCCATTTCATGCGTAACCAGCAGCACCATTTTCTGTAACATCTGGGGTAGATTTGCAGCAAGGAGATTAAAACAGATCATTTTCCTTAAATCTTGGACAAGTTTGTAGACTGTGGTGGAGTAACTATGGGATGCACATTTTTAGTCTTCTGATGCCTCAGAGGAAAAGCAGCAGAGAGAACACTAAAATTTTGAATTTAAATTTGAAATTAAAAAGGACCCACAAACAACCCCCTTCCCCAAATAAATAAATAAAAAGAAACAAAGAGGCTGATGTGGAAAGCTCCTGAAGTACCCTCCTGAATACCTCAACTAGGATGTTAAATGAATTAATAATGACCCAGTAAAGGAACACATGAGCCAAGAGAACTCCCTATGTTGAAGATCAGGAAGCACAAAAACAGTGTCTGACCAAAATTCACTGGGCTGTGTGTAATAAAGGCCAAAAAAATACAAGTTTGCTCACATACATTGAAAGACCATGGGGGAAACATGAGCACAGTGTAATATGACAGACTGTAGATTGAGGAGACTCTAGATATGGTCCAGCTTCTGAGGAAATATTTTGCCTATTTTGGATGAGGTTAGAGTAACATAAAATCAGCAATGGTAGAAGAGTGCACAGTGCATAATCTTGATTCCAGAATACTGAAAGAAGGGGTGTGTATAATTGACAGTGCAATAGGAAGTCTTCCTGTCATATCTGCCATTCAAGGACTATAGAGAAAAGCAAACTTGTTGAATAACGGAGTTGAGGAGAAAGGAGGGGGGGTGGGGGGAGAGAAGTTACTTGAATCATTTGGATTTCCACATGTCACCAGCGTGCAAGATCTTGAAACAGTTCTTGTAGTAAGACTACCCTAAAACACATACATGCTTGTTCAGGGTCATACCAGATTGGCAGTGCAACTGACGAACTGTATAAAATAGCAGAAGTTTTGGGTTTAGCAGCAGGAATACTTTGTCTAAATATAGTGCTGAGACTGTTCTTATTAAAAGGCTAGTGTTCTTTACTGAAAATAAGGTTGTAATCGGCAGTTACCTTCCTTAGGATTGTACTGCAAGGAGGAGATTGGTTCAGTCTTCTCTGCTTGTGTCAGAACTGAAATTAATGGAGGGGTGTCATCTAAAATAAAGGATAAATGGTCATTCAGTCGCCACTATAGTTTGTTTGTCCTGTGTCAGGGTTTGTAGTTATTCTGTAACTTGGCTAAACCTGATTATGCAGGTAGGATTTAACCCTCACCACAAATGGGCACTAGTTTGTTGTTCCGGTCAGCTATTGTAGGCTGCAGTGGAGGGGACCCTTCTTCTGTGCATTGGGAGGCAATGGGTCTGGTCCACAGCCGCAAAAGGGGGAAGCGTTGCGATGCTGGCTCTTGGGGGCTGGGGAACAGGCAGGTAGTGTTTGCATGATGACCCTGATAGAGTTGAGATGCTGAACTTTGATCTGTGTTATATCTGCCAAAATTTCTAATGTAGTTTAAGGAATATCTTGGTTGGTTTTTTTTTTTTTTCTTCTTGGGCTGCTTATAATAGCAATAAAACCACTAGTCTAGTTGCAATCATACTGGCCAAGAACATGCATTTGCAAGTGAGCAGGGTGGACTAATACATGTGGAATGGAGACATGTTGGAGGAAGAGAGAGAGTGAAAACAGCCAGATGTTCCACTGCAAGTGCCATGTGAGTAGTCAGCAGAGGAATTTCCACTGAATTTGTATTCCTGAATGAGAAGTTCTTTTTGCAGTAAGGCATAGTGGAGAAAGAGATTTGGGGGCATGACAAAGCCTTCTTAATACATCCTTCCCATCCTCACGGGGGGAGAAAGAACTGATGAAATACAATTTCTCAGAGATGAGATTTTAATTTCTTCTTGTAAGTGGTACAAATTTCATAATTCTGTAACCATAACCAGTAGGTGACTGCAGGCATGCCAGACCTTTTAATGTACAGAGGGAGGGACCAACAGAGTTCCCAACAGAAGTACCTCTTTATATGTTCAGGGAAAAGCCAGTGAGTTTCAAGCTGATGCTGTTTATTTAATTTCATCAATTATTTGTCCTGTTCCAAATTCACTTAGATCATAGAGGTTGTTAGTTTTGTATTTGCCTTTGCAGCACACTGCTTATAGTTATGTCTATGAACGTATTAAATATTGTGATAATAATGTGCACTAAGAGTACTTTGGGACTTCTTAAAGAGGAGGTGAGCAGAGCAGGGAAATCGGAGTGCTGCCAGAGAAAGAAGAACGAACGAATCCAACTAAAACTGCGAGGGGAAGCCCGTTAGACGGAATGTAAATTTGCATGGTGGAATCTGGCAGACATGCTAAGGGTAATACTGTTTCTCCCGTGAGAAGTTACAGAAGGCTCTTTTTCTATTATTTTATAATGATTGGGATTCAGTTGCACATTTTGTCTGAAGATTTTTTTCCCTCCCCGCACCCATACTCCATGGCACAATGCTTTATAACACTTTACAGGATGTTTGATTTTAGTATTGGCTCAGAAGGAAGACTGCCATTTCATGCGTAACCAGCAGCACCATTTTCTGTAACATCTGGGGTAGATTTGCAGCAAGGAGATTAAAACAGATCATTTTCCTTAAATCTTGGACAAGTTTGTAGACTGTGGTGGAGTAACTATGGGATGCACATTTTTAGTCTTCTGATGCCTCAGAGGAAAAGCAGCAGAGAGAACACTAAAATTTTGAATTTAAATTTGAAATTAAAAAGGACCCACAAACAACCCCCTTCCCCAAATAAATAAATAAAAAGAAACAAAGAGGCTGATGTGGAAAGCTCCTGAAGTACCCTCCTGAATACCTCAACTAGGATGTTAAATGAATTAATAATGACCCAGTAAAGGAACACATGAGCCAAGAGAACTCCCTATGTTGAAGATCAGGAAGCACAAAAACAGTGTCTGACCAAAATTCACTGGGCTGTGTGTAATAAAGGCCAAAAAAATACAAGTTTGCTCACATACATTGAAAGACCATGGGGGAAACATGAGCACAGTGTAATATGACAGACTGTAGATTGAGGAGACTCTAGATATGGTCCAGCTTCTGAGGAAATATTTTGCCTATTTTGGATGAGGTTAGAGTAACATAAAATCAGCAATGGTAGAAGAGTGCACAGTGCATAATCTTGATTCCAGAATACTGAAAGAAGGGGTGTGTATAATTGACAGTGCAATAGGAAGTCTTCCTGTCATATCTGCCATTCAAGGACTATAGAGAAAAGCAAACTTGTTGAATAACGGAGTTGAGGAGAAAGGAGGGGGGGTGGGGGGAGAGAAGTTACTTGAATCATTTGGATTTCCACATGTCACCAGCGTGCAAGATCTTGAAACAGTTCTTGTAGTAAGACTACCCTAAAACACATACATGCTTGTTCAGGGTCATACCAGATTGGCAGTGCAACTGACGAACTGTATAAAATAGCAGAAGTTTTGGGTTTAGCTGCTGAATGCCCAATTTAATCTCATTCCTTTTACGCCGGTCCACAAGATTATCATAGACAGAGAACTTGGAACAGTTCACTCTTCCAACATTGACAGAACATGTGATTTTTGTATACCCTTTCACCTAGTTCTTGCAACAACGTCAGCAATAAATGTGCGCAAGATGAAAGCACACAAAGTGGACTAAAACACGGGATTGATGATCTCTGATGAGTACACTAAAATGCAGGACTGATGATCTGTGATGAAACCATGGCAGAATGGCTTCTGTTGTTGTTGTTGCCGCCATTATTACAGTAAGAGCGGGGACGTGTGACCTCAGTTTAAGCACAGAAACAAGGAGAGCCTTAGAAAACTTGTTTAAGGCAGAGATGACAGCCATACGCGCTAACCCCGACGAGTAACAGCATAGACTGCGCAGGGGTGTTGTGAAATGGGAATTTTTGTCTCTTCCCGCAGCAGAATTCCACGTTTTCTCCACTCTGTCGAGCGGACGGCTCAGTTCTCTGTGTATAAGAATCTCTGGGTGCTTGGCTAAAGGCAAGGGGGGTGGCGGTGGCTGCCGATCGAGTCCGCAGCCACCGCCATCCCCCTTGCCCCTTCCCCTGCCGAGGTGGTCCCCTCGCCGCCGCCGGCTTCCCGCTCAGCGTGACGGCG
>NW_009649717.1:420837-448615 GCF_000708025.1 Charadrius vociferus
TATCGGGGGGACGGTGGGGTGCGCCCTCTCCCCCGGGAGCGCGTCGTGGCAGCCGGGGTGAGCCTCTTCCCCGGAGGCCTCGGAAAGGAGCTACGAGGGCGGCTTTTGTGAAGGAGCGGCCTAGCGGGCCCTGGGAGGAGCTCCGCCTAGGTCGAGGTTTTTGAGGGTGTTAGCCGTGCTGAGGTGGGTCAGAGCAGGCCCGGAGGGCCCGGTGGTTGTGCCTGGTGCTGCGGCTGCTTTGTGTCGGTCCTTTGGGGAGGTTTCAGCTCCTTGAGTTTATTTCTAAATTGCGTTCTTGTGACTTGACAGATCTCTCCCCCCCCTTTTTTTTTTTCTGCATAAGGTGCAAAAAACTCATCCTGAATAATTGTTTTTAAAAACCCTGCAGCCGTGAAAGTAGAACTTGCAGCAATTTTAGTGAGCAGAAGGGCTGGTTTGGTTAGTTTGTTCCTGGATTTTTAGGGTACTGCGTCTGCGGTTAAGAGGCTATCTTATTTGAAAGTGCTTTTTATTTGCTTACTCATAAAAAGAATATTTACTTTTATTAAATATGATAATAAAGAGATGCTATGTAATTGAAGATTCTATAGCTGCTTTTTGTTCTGTTTTTGGTTTGTTTTTTTTTTTTTTTCTGTGCGAAGAGGGAACTATCTTTTTTTTGTTTAAAATGGTAGGCGTGGATAAAATAAAAGCTGATGACTACCTGTGTATGTAGGTTTCCTTTGAGCCTTACAAGTGCTTTGAAGGAAGTAAAAATGTTTTTCTTTTCCTTTAGGGTGCAAACAGAAGTGAACTGACAACTCTGGTACTCTTAATTCCAAACAAGATGAAGATCCCGTCTTTGCTGCTGAGATTTCCTCATTGTTATTTCTATAGAAGAACTTACTTTACGAACTTTGACTTCAGTTCCAGAGCAGATTTCCTGTGCATTGAATCTCTTACACCAATGCACCACTATCGTACGAAATGGATACATTCATCAAACGGTTTGAGGAGAGAGCTGTGTCAGCAAGTGGCCCCTGACCAGCAAATAGAGGGACTTTCTGACAGAGAACAAAGACTCATAGACAGGCTTTACGGTGGACTAATCCAGGGTCATAGAGCCTGTTTAGCAGAAGCTATTACACTTGTAGAATCAACTCAGAGTAGGAAGAAGAAAATAGCCCAGGTGCTCCTTCAGAAGGTATTATCCTACCACAGGGAACAAGAAAAGTTAAATCAAGGAAAGCCACTTGCCTTTAGAGTGGGTTAGTCCTTTTATGTCTGTCCAGTAGTTGCTTTGACAGAATTACAGTCCTCACCTTTCATTATCACTATTGTTCTTTAAGCATTGTGGTCTGTAGTCTTGGATCATTGGTTTCTTGTGGTTTGTAACCAATCTAGATCACTTCTATTGTACAGTAGAATTATGGCTTGAGCTGGAAAATACTTTTGAAAAAGCTCTAGAAATAATTGTTGCTTTGGGGAGGGGGGCAGTTATTTGGGTTTTTTTTAGATAACTGTTATAAGCTGAAATGTTAGGTAAGTAGTTCGCAGATTGATATAGCTATTACCTAGGCTTTGATAGGGAAGTATGTAGTTAAGCAGACCTGTTCTTTTCCTAAAGAAGGTGTTTTATTGAATACTTCCTGAATCTCTTCATTAATCCACAAAAGGAAAAATATTTACCTTCCTGGTTTACGGCCTTTAAAGCAGCCTGCTTTTCAGCTGAGGAGACTTGAACCTGGTTATCTTGGAAACTATAAAATATTTTTCCCTTGCGAAGAGATGGACTACTAAAGTATGTCACGTCCAGCTGTTGTCTCTCGTGTGCATACAAAGGTAGTCTTGGGCATGGGAGCAAGAAATACCTGGTGGAGGTTAACAAGCTAATCTTAGTTTGCATGCTTTGACATGTAAGGAAATTGCCTGATTTATTTGAAATAACAGCTCTTCAAGGTGTAAGGGCTTTTGCTTTTAGAGTGTGTTTTTTATAAACAGTTAGGAAATTCGAAAAATACAGACTTGGGATATGATATTTTTAAAGTTCTGAAGCATAAGTCAGTATAGATAAATTCATTTGGAGGAGAGGAAATAAGGCTGGATAAACCCAATGTTATGTTGGTATGGGTAGGGTGAGGGCTGGTGAAGTGAGCACTGCTGTGTTGGATAAACCAAGGTACTGTATTTCAAGTCAGTTACAACTGCTTAGTTGGGTATATCAGTTGCAGCATAGCTTTTATTTGTCTTTGTTGTGATGTTGTGCTAAAGTATGAATTGTTATCAACTTAGATGTCTGTGTTCATGTGGTACATCATTTATTTGATTAACAGAATGTTTTTTTTATTCCTATTATGATTATTTATGTTTATGATTATTTAGGGTTGTCCGGTCCTCCTGGTGCTGGGAAATCGACTTTCATAGAATGCTTTGGGAAAATGCTTACAGAAAGAAAATACAAAGTGTCTGTGTTGGCTGTAGATCCTTCCTCTAGTACAAGTGGTGGTGAGTGTGAATTAAAGTTTGAGTCAGGTTTCTAATTCCTTGTCAACTATAAGAGTATCCATTGGGCCAAAGGAGGAAAATTTAGAGGCCTATAAAAGTAAAATTTTAAAAACAAATGTTGTGTTAAGTTTTCTGTTTTTTTTTCCCCATGTGATAGGAAATTGGGAAATACGTATCAGTGTCCTAAGTCTGTCAGGTTCCCTCTTTTCCAGTGTTCGAATGTTGCTTTACAACTTTCTTTTCTGAAACTTTAGATAGCTGTCGTTTTCTCTCTCTAGTTGTATTTATTTATTTCCCTGTGAATGAAGGAATAGAAGGGCATTTGTTTCTGCTTAAATTCAACAGTGGTAATGCTGATTGCTGGGCATGAAACACATGCTAGTTTCAAACTATTTCGAGGATGCTGCAATCTGAACATGTACGTTGGATTGGATTTTAGAATATTCATTAGTTCTTCTCAATAGGAATTTTTGGGTTTCTGTTGATTATACTGGTTTCAAGGTCTCCTGATGCAGTATCACTGAACATTTCTCTGACTTGTAGCATGATTATTTTTTTTTCCTAAATTTGAAATTCATCAAAGTTGTGTGGCTGTTGCTCAAATAAAAAATTCTAGGGAAAGTATAGGCTGACCATGCTTGATTAATGGTATCTCTGACATAAATAATAGAATCTTGATTTTGATCTTTTTCTAATAAGCGACTGCCAGGGAACATCATTCCTTTTTCCAGCTTCTACACTGTCAGAGAAGTTGTAATGTATAACTATTTAAAAAGAAAAAAAACCTTCAGCGTTGCAATGACCTGGAGCTAAGAAAGACTGTATTCTTGAATGCATGTATTCAAGACACATTAATAGAATAGCAAAATCCCATGGCAAGACTGCATCAGTTAAAGGAATTGAGCATCTCTCATCATTTGGAACGTGCATCATGTGTGCAGATCTCACTGAATCTGATTTAAAGTTTGTATGAGGGATGCATGTCAGCTTTCTTAAAAACAAAACAGAACAGTCTACCATCAACAAATACCAGAATCGTAAGGCAGAGATTTGTCCCTTTGGACGGAAGCAGCAAAGATTTAATTGTGTGGCCTGCTGTGTATAGGCCTCAAAAAGCCATTCAGGAATTGCAGAATTCATTCTGCCCTAGAACAAATTCTTCATATTTGGTAGCAGTAAGGTCTGCTTATCAAGCCTTTCTAGCTTCTGATAGGCAGAAGAACCAGGCAGTAACTTCCTAGTCCTCAGCAAAGTCTTGAGCAACTATTATTGGGCTATTCTTATTTGACTGACTTGGACCAAGAGATCTGTCTTTTCTCACTTGTTTATTTTGGGGGGAGAGGGGGAAGTTCCGCTGGTTTGCACTTTTGAAATAATTTAACATTAAACATTTAAGGTTCTCTATTGGGTGATAAAACACGGATGACTGAGTTGTCAAGAGACATGAATGCATACATCAGACCATCTCCAACCAGAGGGACACTGGGAGGTGTAACAAGGACCACAAATGAAGCTATTCTGCTGTGTGAAGGAGGAGGCTACAATGTTGTTCTTGTGGAAACAGTAGGTATGTTCTTAGGGTTGTCTTTTAGTTATCCTCTTGCAGTATCTGAATAAAGTGTAATACTGGCTTGAATCATCCTTGATTTTGCTCACGCTTTCATACATGGTTAATGGTTGAAAATTAATGCCCATTCTGTCAATTTTCTAGTTTTGTACGTTGTCTTTGTTAGTGGGATTTGTTCATGGTGCGATATTGGGGTCTGCTATAATTACTGTCATTAATGTGACTGAAAGTTTGCAATAACCAGTGAACTCTGGATTTAATTTTTCAGGTGTGGGACAGTCAGAATTTGCTGTGGCTGATATGGTTGATATGTTTATATTGCTGCTACCACCTGCAGGTGGAGATGAATTACAGGTATTTTTCATTTTCTTTTAAGTATTACCTAGGACTAGAAAGAGAAACTTAAATCCAAGATGTAGTATCTGTCTTCGCAGAAAATCCATATTGATAGTGTTTTGTAAATTACACTGCTACTATTAAAGTCTTTTCAGTGTCTTATTAATTTATTGCATAGTTAGGATCCAATATTCCCTCCCTGCCATGATTTTGAAGTATTAGGATGTAAAATTCTTACACTCTGACTTTGGCCTATTTACTTGTTATGTGATTTTGGGGAGTGGCTTTGTATTATAGGAAAACAGAAATCAATATAAATATGTTTGCAGACTTGGTCATGTTTTGGTTAAACTTAAGTCTGTACAGATGAAATAGGCTATCAAGTAAACTCTGATATCCATATTTAGTTTTCTCATGTCACAGTAGAGTAATAACTAGTGGTGACAGAGGCTGTTGGTACTACTGTTGCATGATGAGCACATGCACACACAAAAAAGTCGGCTAGACCCACCAGAAACTAATAAAACATTTTGACCTGCTTTTTGTGATAAAACAGCATGTCACAGTCTTTCTGGGTATTCATGGTTTCTCTCCATGTTCCATTTAGGGTATCAAACGGGGTATAATTGAGATGGCAGATCTAGTTGCTATAAATAAAGCTGATGGTGATTTAGTTGTGCCTGCACGGAGAATACAAGCTGAATACGTTAGTGCTATGAAACTGCTTCGCAAACGTTCAAAGGTTTGGAGACCAAAGGTTTGTACACTTAACTGTGGATTGCGGGGAGGGTTGATTTTTTGTTTTGTTTTGTTTTGTTTGGGTTTTGTGGGTGTGTTTGGGTGGTTTTTTATTAGTGTTCTGGGGGTTTTCGTTCGTTTTTTTTGGTTTTTTGTACATACACACCACCCCCACCCCCCAAAAAAGTGCTGAACGAGTTAGGATTGTTATCGTCTTACATAGCTATAGTCTCTAGTCTCCCTGGGCTCTTTTATAAAAATTTCAGTTCTGTTGTTCAGTTTTACACACTGCTAGAGGGTTAATTGCTGCTGTTGGTGTTTCACCTCTGATCTCAGGGTGGGCCACATGAAACATTGTGCAATACCACTCCTGCTCCCCATGATTTCTGCTCTGAGCTACTGTCTCAGCAGTAGCAGACCTATTGCTAACATCAGTAGTGGTACAAACTTGTCTTTCTTTTTGTAAACTACGCGTATCTTAAAATATCCCATAAGCTATTTCTCCCTCTTTTATAACTCTGAAGCCTATGATTATCTTTGTTCTTTCACTTGTTCATGTGTTTCCTTTATTGCTTTACTTTTTTAAAAATTTTTCACGTAATAGTTCTTGGGCCAGAACCTCATCTACTGTGTATGCAGTGTGTATATTGCTGGAATTCTCATCCTGTTGGCCTTTAGTTTTAATGCAGTATTCCATCTATTAAAAGGTTATGGTAAATTATTAAGGAAAAGATTCAGTGCTAATTTTTAGTATGTGTATATAGAATAAGCACACACATTCTCACTCCCTTTATTTATATATGTGTATATATAAAGGAGGTTTGCTCTACCCTGGTATTAAAATTGACCCATTGAATTAAGTTTAATCAGCTGGGCTGCTTGAGCTTGTAATTTTTGTTTCTAGATCTGATGAGAGGTCACATCTGATAAACATGGCCCAAAAGAACTGTTTGAGACTAGTGAATTAAACAGGTTATCAGAAATCTCTCTGTCTTTCAGTGATGGCAGTGTCTGACAACTGGAAGAAAGAAAACGTTGATGTGTAGGGGCTGTATCCATTAGATGGGGGAAAGAGAGACTTTTTAAAAATAAACTGTTCCATCATGTTGGATGCCTGAAATATTTTTGGCAAAATGAATTCCTAGTCTGGAAAGCAAAAGCAAAAAATACTTGAAATACCTCCTTTCTGGAATATTTTAAGTGTAAAAGAGTAGCTACTGGAGTATATCTACCAGAATATGTTATTAACTCTACATTTAAGTAACATGGCAACACTATACCTTTTAGCGAAAGGACTCATGAAAAATGATTCTCATTCATTATACAAGCAGTTGGACAAGGCCTATTCATCCCAAATACTATGGATCTCAGGGTCCACCTATACTTGGTAGAATATCAATTTTGAGATTTTTTTTTTAAAAAAGTAAGCAGCACAAAACTGAGGTGAGTATATTGAAGTAAGCTTGCCTTATGCGTTTCTTAATTTTCATGCAATCTACCTGATGCGATAGTTGAACCCTCAAGCCCAGTAGTTACTTGACTTTAAAAAGTCTTCTAAATCCAACAGGTAATGCGCATCTCTGCCAAAACCGGAGAAGGTATCTCAGATATGTGGGATAAAATGACAGAATTTCGTGACCTCATGCTCACAAGTGGTGAGTTGATTGCTAAACGACGGAAACAGCAGAAAGTGTGGATGTGGAATCTCATCCAAGAAAATATGTTGGAACATTTCCGGAGTCACTTGGCAGTCAAGGATAAGATTCCACTTCTAGAAGAAAAAGTTCTTAGTGGTGTCCTGTCTCCTGGACTGGCAGCCGACCTGCTACTGAAAGCATTCAAAGATGGTCTCTAAGCATTAAATTCTACTGTGTTTTTGTTAAGTACTTTATGTAAACATGAACATTAAATACAGTTTTTCTATGCATGGATTCAAATGTTTTACTACAGCAGACATTGATAGAATATCTATGCAGTACTCTGCAAAAGAATACTGTATATGCAAAGTTCATGAAAAATCCAAACACTCAGAGATTACTAAAGACTATATTGGAAAAAAGTATATTTTTAAGTCTTCTACTTGTACACACCATAGATCTGTTGGTCAAAAATGTGTGCCTGCTTCAAAGTGTGACTGGTTTTGGGAGGGTGGGAGAGAAAGGTTTGTGGTGCAGGGTTTTATTCCAGTTGTGGGACCATCTTGGAGCAGTTGACACTGCAGCTTTCTGTTCTAATGTAGCATCGGCTGTTGCCAGTATGGATTGCTTTTTCTTTCCTCATCTTGAGTGGCAGCAAGAACATTGGACCCTCTGGGCATCACCTGACCGCAGTCTTAATTTAAATGAATTGTGTGCGTATAAATAGAACGTAGTGGTGTTTGGTCCCTGTTTGGAAGCTATAGTTAGTTGTTATACACTAGGGGAATGGAATTTTAACCATCCCAGTTTCTAAACAGATGTTTTAATACAAAAATTTAGTTAGGCTTTTTTTTAAATGTAGACATCAAATGGAACAAATGTCATCCATGATGTTTTGATCGCATATGTCTTTATACTCGAATAATTGATCTCTAGTAATAATGGTTTGAGGTTTTCTGATCTGACTTGAGTTTTTGGGTTCAAAAGATGCCCAGTTGAGTTTGGGTTTGGGTTTTTTTTCCCCTGTCTTGTAGAGGACATGACTGCTTACAACTAAAAGTACTTTTTTATTTCCCTTGAGAACAAATCTGGAGGAAGCATTTTCCTAAGCCATGATCTGGAAAGCAGAGCTCATCTGGTACCTGCTAAATATGATGGGTAAAGTGGAAAAATGCTGATTTTTGGAGACCTGACAGAAAACCAGTAACATAGCAGGAGATTTAGTGAGTCATGACTTTAAAAAAAAAAAAAAGCATTGGAAGCGATTATAGTCTTGATCTTCTGGACACATACATAAAAGGTATGGTGTCTTTAATTTTTATTTTAGCTCAGTTTCACCTGTTTGGCTTCCTAAGAAGTTTGTGTTTCACACAGCATTTGAGTTCTGGTAACCTGATTGAATTTTTGAGGCAATTCCAGGGTAGCAGTGAATCAGTTTACTTAGATCCTTTTCCTCTTTTGTTTTTTTTTTTCCTTTTTTTCCCCCCTTTTCTCTTTATTACCCTCATCCCAATTGTTACAGTATGTTCCCAACTAAATTTACTTTTTCGTGCTGAACTCTGTGCTTCAGAATTTTGATTCCTGCCTAACTATCAGAATCCAGCAACTATCAGAAAAGATGAATGAATGTTGAAAATGCTGAGGATTTTTATATCATTTGGTTTGTGAAAGTGGCACAAATTAAACAATGCAGAAGAAACCTCCATCTTCGGCACTAGCGTTTCAGTTATTTTTCCCATTGTAGGATGATGTCTGTATAATTGCCCATATATTTTTACTCTAAAAATATGAAGCATGACCAGAAAGTAAAAGGCAAACTGCAAGGCAAAATAAAAACACTTCATAATTAAAAGCAACGATCCAATGATCCCCATGTGCATTTGCAGTGAAATATTAACAAAGAGCATTGTGGTGTTTTGTGGGACGTACAGCCAAGGCAGTTCTTTGTTAAGAAATTTTGCACCAGTGTAGCTGGTTTCCACTGCAGGAACTGTTGGAACATCAGTGCTCTGGCCCCCTTATTCCTATTTCTTAAACTTTGCCTCCCAAATGAGTAATTTGGGATTGCTGCAACCAGTTGCGTAGAAGTAGCTGAAAGAATGTTAGGGGGTGGCAGAAGCACATCAACTTCATTAGGACCATGTGGAAAAGATGTAGCGCTTACAGTATCTTTTCTGTTTAAAACCAGTCTCTATTAAATATGACAAAGTGCCCCAAACCAAAAGCAATGTCTTCTATCCTTTCAGCTTTAAAAATTAACTGTATTTTGATGGTACCTAGTAGAAGAAATGAGTCAGGTGGAAAAGATGGAAAATGAATTAATGAGAGCAGCAGCAGTTCAGCTGGTGAGTTCTCAATTTTTTGATAGTCCATTTGTTTCAGATGACAGTTTTAAGGGGACCTCATTTGTGCTTACCTGTTAGACCAAACCCTTATTATTGTCATTACTTTTTTTTTTTTTTTTTTGTCAGGGGCTGCTGTTTTCCTTGTCTGTTGTATGTGACCTGTCAAGCAAGTAAAATAGAACCTGCAACTTTTTTAAATGACAGCTGCTCAACTAGAATACATTTTACCACTTCTTCAGGATGCTTTCTGGATGCAGATCTATCCATCCACTCAAGCCGTGGGCCATCATTATTTTCTCGTTTTGTTGCTTCTTTTAAAGTATCGTTAGTTTACTAATGAACTCTTAGAGGAGGACAGTACAATGGCTTAAGCAAGTTCTACTTTTCTTTCAACTGCATTTTCTTAAAGTAGAGCATTGAATGAAAATCAGATTTGCTGCCTTTATGTGTTCATTTGTGCCTTGTACTTCAGTAGACAGAGAAATATCCTTGTACTGAAAAAAGTCTTCCAAAATGGCACAATAGATAAGGGTCCCTGCTTTGTTTTTCGGTGATTTCCCATCAAACTGAAAAGATGTGCTGTGCAAACTATGACCTGAGCCTCACATGTGAAAAGCAAATTCTTTGTTTTATAGCTTGTAAAATTTTGCTATGACGTGTTTTGGAGTCAGCTGCTGTTCAATTAATTGTGCAGTTTTGTTTATGCCCTCATGGGCTGGAGAAATGCATTGTCTTCAGAAGGGCTGCATAGCTTTAGCTGGTAGGCTATGATTTAGTAAACAATTCAGTATTTCCCAAGATAGGGAAGAGCATTTCCAGCTCATCGTTTCTAGCTCTGTGGGATTAAGTGGGGTAAAATGCATTAAAACATTGTCATTCAAGTAAACAGGCTTCTGAAAAAAGATAGTAAACAAATCTGTTGAGTAGGATGTTGACATATTCTTAGTTGCTCGAGTTAAGTTGCTCTCATGTTAATGTTTAAAACCACAGCTACTGCAGAACAATACGAGAAAATATCACTTTATGAGAAAATAAAAACAAGATTAAGTTTGTAGCTAGAGGTATGATAAACTGTTAGACAAATTGATATGGGAGGTAAGAAACAAACTTCAGATACACAGACTCTTGTGTCCTGCAAAGTCTTGCAGTTGTATGTAAGTGTGAAACTTTTCCCCAGGTTCCTGTGTAATAGATGTTGCTGGTGTTTCACAGCTGGAAAAACAAGTGTGGTGAGATCAAGTGATTTACCCAGGCCTCTGAAACAGGTCAGTAGAGTATAAGGGTTACAGTTCAGTAGTCTTTACACTGAGCCCCATATATATTTACGGCCATGTTACTTAAGGTTGAAAAAATGCTCTTAGCAAGTTCATGCTCTCAGCGTGACTTACTCCTTTCATATCTAATCTCTCTGTTTTCAGTGACAGGACCCAGTGACCCCTTTTTGACTACTGTTCTGTTGTAATGTCATGCTTTAAGTAGTAGAAAACTTTTCCTTGATATCTAATCTGCCCTTTCTTTTTTGTAAATGCATTACTTCCTGTTGTGCGTGCTTGTTCAGTCTTTACGTTCTCCTCACATGTATTGTTTCTTTATTCGTGAAATCTGCAGTGTGTTGGCTGTCTATTTGTGGGTCTTGAGATTTTGGGGATAAGGATTGAGCTAAAGAATATTAATGGGCTGGTTTGGTTTTTTTTTTTTTTAACCTTATGGAGTTCCCTTCCTAAAGTTTTCTGTGTGTGGCAAGACTCAATTATTGACTTGCTTTCTACTGGGGTAAACATACTTACATAGTTTTCCTTGCTCAGAGGGCTCTATTGCTCACCCTTGGATGCACAGTCCAGAAGTAACATCAGTGTATTCCCCTGGAACTTAGGATTTGGGCAATCAACATTACACAGGGTGACTTGCAACAGCGTTCCTCTTCCAAAACCTAGCTTAGATACTCCATGGTCATATTCCTTATGGTTTCTTTAAAAATAAGCCACCCCCACCCCCACCACCCCCCATATTAGAACATGAACACAATTTGTGTATTGAGAATAAAAATTTCAAAACTAGAGACTCATAAGCAATTACAGTATATATTTAGAATGGAAGTATGATAGGCATATTCTGTTCCCTGCTGCCATACCAAGGTACGGTTCAGCTGGTGAATACACAAGGAAAAGAGGACCCAAGATTCATGGTAGTCTAAGGAGAAGGTATGTTACAGAGCAGCAAGAAGAATGTCTGTTTTTCTCTTGTTTTCTCCCATGGGAACATAAAAATTATCTTAGACAATTCACTGGCAAGCCACAGAAACTGATGTGACCCACAGTCTTTGCTGTGTGAGGTTTACAAAAATGATAAATTCAATTCCCTTTTCTGTCTTTTGGATTTGTGTGTTGCAGGGGGCTAGTCGAATGCAGACACTTGTCCTTTGGAACTAGGTGGTTTTGTTTGTAGTTGTGCTCTGAGTGGGGAAAAGCTAGAAGTCCTTGTAGTTTGAGTAAATGATTGTTAACTTGTAACAAGTCAAAAGCTTCACTTTTCAGAATGCATGATGAGATTCCTGTGTTTTTCCTTAAAATACTATGGCAAGGTTGAGTTCCTGCTGTATGTTAGTTACTATGTCTTCATTTTCTCTTATGTTTAGATCTCTTTCACTGGTAGAGTAGCATAAAAAAGCTTCAGTTTAGTTATACACCTCTTTAAATTATTCAAATATTCATAAAATTAATCAGGGATTAACAATATTTTTGCTTTGTTTCTTCCATTGAAAGTGACTGTTATAACCTAAAGATTGTAACCTAAAGACTATTATAACTTCAGGTGACAGGGGTGACCCGCATTGTGGCAAATTGCAGTGGCTGGGGATGTGTAATGTACGTATAATGAGAAGATACTGTCATTCACTGCGTGGCTTGTAGCATTACAAAGCCACACTGCTAAAGGTCTCTGTCAGCCCTGAATCTGTGACACAAAGATCCTGTTTGTAGTTTTCTAATTGCAACCAGCGGAAGACAAGGGTAACGTTAGTTTGTATGACTTGTTGCTTAGCAGCGTTGATCAACAAAAGTACAACCTTTTCTTTTCCTGTAACCTTGATGAACCCAGGCTTGGACAGAGCTCACGAGCAGAAGACAAGGATTTCTGAAGTCGTGCAAAACTGTTGTTCGGTGTCTGTTAGCAGAACCTGTGGCAAACTGTCTCTTCTTGACCCCTTCACTACCTTTGCCCTTTAGTCTTCTTTCTCTCTCTCATCAAGTCTTAGGAAGAAAAGTGGGAAGGTGTGGAGGATGGGAAGTTTAGAGACAAGGCAACTGTGCTAAGATGTATCCTGCTCGCGGTTCATGGGGAAAAGGAGCTGAGCTGGTTCCCAGGCTGTGCTGTCAGACCCTCCTCTCATGGGAGGAGAAACAGACTTCAGCCATCACGGTAAGGATTATTCTTGCAGAAGCTTCACCGGTATTTTGGAGTAGGCGAAACAATTCATAGTGGAAAGGGAAATTAGGGTGCTAAGAATTTCCAGATCTTCTAGGGGGGATTTCACAAACTGAACTAGAAGGGATATTGAATGGGTTTGAAAATCTTTATACTGAGTGTAGAGACAGTGGTTTCCCCCTCCCCCCCCCTTTTTTTTTTAATCTGATCAAATCTGACAAAGCCTGTAAAATAAGTGCAAAGAGTAAGTTGCTTGTTTCACCTTACTTCTGAACTGTAAATTGTTAGTCTAACTGGACGAAGGATCTTTAGTGACATCACAAACAGCAACAAGTAATGTGCCTTATGATATCAGAGGCTTAGACTCGGAGCTTTTACTCAGATGCTTGTCTTTTACTTCTAGAGCTAAGTAAGAAACAGCGAAGTATTTGTACACTTTTTTCTGCCAAAAATATCGTGATCCTGAGACAGCTGTAAGCTTGTGGACATTATGTGGAAAACAATGCCTTGTCAGTCTGCTGGTTTTCTCCTTTCGCCCCTTCTCACCTCCACTACTGCCTTCTCCCCTCTATCCACACTTCAGGATTTGTTGATAGCTGTTAACAGCAGTATGGGTCAACATATTAAAAGGTCAGCATGTGTTTCACAAGCCTGTAATGCTCTGCTGTCCCCTCTCTTCTGAAGTTCAAAGAGAAACTCTGCAGTCTCATAAAATTCACGGAGAGGACTAATATTGCTGTAATCGCACAACTGAGATCAGATACTCACTCCAGAAAAGACAGCCATGCAAGATACTGGTTTCTGTCCTATGTGTCAAGTCAAAAGTATGGTAAGTGTATGGTATCTGGCAGACATCAATCAAGTAAAATAAACAGCGAACTGGAATGTGAATTAGGTTGCAAATATTGCAATTAATTTTTTAATTATTCTTTTTAATGCATAAATCTTAACAAAGTGGTCTACCTGGAAATCCTGACTGCTATCTGAGACTAAGAGGAATGACTTTCCGTGCCCTTGCTTGCTGAGCAAATTTTGTTTACCAAAACAGGATTATTTTTTTTTTTGAGCTGTGAATATGATTTGTCTGTCTGCAATGAACAACAGCTGCTAATATTTGATACCTGCAGGATTCAAAGCAAGTAGCTGAAGTCACATTCTTCTGATTTACAGGAGAAGGAGGAACTTAGGTCAGAATCAATGAGCTTTTAAAAACAGTTTCAGTAAAAGCAAAAAACTTTTGTTGTTTATGAGTGCTGTGGTACAGAATACTTGACTGGTTCTTTCTATGTGCAGTGGCAAGAGAACCTGAGTAGATTTGAAAATTAACGTTTCAAACTTTAGATAATTAAAATATTGTTATCCTTCACCTTTCCTTTTAGCTGTCCGTTAGAATGTGGCATTCTTATAAGCATAAAAGAGTCTTTAGAGGGAGACTCTTTAGTGCTGTCATTTCCACATCGGCAACAACGGGGCAGACTGTACAGCACTAGCACAACTAAAAGCCACTGAATGTTTTATTTCTGTACCAAGATTAACCAGTGGTTCTGAATTATGACGTGTTGAATAGGGGAGTCCCAGTTTCATGTCTTGCAGGAGGCACGTGGCTTTCAGTTTAGCTGTAGACGCTTCTCCAGACACCCATTCCCACTGCACGCAATTCCTTACTCTGCACTCGCTCAAATTAGAAATGCTGCCGTTTCTCTGCACCCTGACACCAGAAGAGGACGGCATTTGAGCACGTGCCTAAGTGTGATTGAATAGATTGTCCTAGAATACAGGTTGCCTGAGTTTTGTCCCATTAGGTGAGTCAGTTTTCCTTTTTTGGGGTAGTAAATTTCATATGCAATGAGACAGGAAATTTCAGAGGGAAACTGGAATAATTAAAATAATCTTGTTTGGTCCACTGCCAACTCTTTCATCTTAGAAAACATTGCTCTGGAGACATGCACAGATCCTGTAAATGAATCTAGTCTGGATACCTCTTATCTAACATTTTGAACACGTATCCCTTAGTGAGCGTCTGAACTGCAATGACATTTCTGTGGGTCAGTTTGAATGGTTTTGGTTTCGTAATTTTTCTTCTTTATTGGCTGCCGCTTGAGATTAAGGATGAACTAAGTGAGTCTTCAGGTTAGTGTGGCATTTCCTCATGTAGATTGCATCACAAAATCACCCCAAAAGAAAAGATTTTTGCAAACAAGAGTTATATAACTTACAAAGAGAAATAATTTTGCATTGAAAAACTGAAATAAAGATTTAAATATTTTATAAGCGGGATAGAATTAAGGCTACTTTTGTTTTTTAGTTTCTAAATCTAAAAGCCATAGAATTTTCTGTGCTCCTGTGCTTAATCTAGACTGTTTGTGGTTAACCACCTTGTTTGCATACCAAGAAATTGCAAGGGAGAGAAACAAATTGCTACAAATGACAGAGGTAAATCTTTTTATTCTGAAAATTATTCCTCAGGCAACTTCTCAGTAACTTCATTTTCTAGATGATTTTTGATGAAACAGTGACAGTGATTCACAGAGAAAGCAATCGCTTAGACAGTTTTCTTAACGCCGACGCCGCTGGAAGGGCAGTGAATGTGAGCGGGAGCTTGAAGGCTGCCTGGGACCAGCTGCAGTCCTTATGTCTCAGCTGCAGTACTTATAGAGAGCCCTTAGGTGGTGCTGTATAGCAGCGCTCAGCCCTGCAGGACCCTCTTCAGCCTCCCGGGGGGTAACTCCTCCATCGGGTCAAACTACCTTAGGGATGCGTTTGCCCCAGCTGAGGGTATGCTTCAATAAACTGGTAAAAGACTTGCGTAGCAACTGCCTAATATCTTGGGCTACTGATGAAATTTAAACTTTTTTCATGAAGTTCTTGGGTGAAAGAAAATTCCAAAATGTTGCATGAATAAGCTGTGGAAGGAAAAGTGGCCATGAGGGCCTGTGTGTTTGTGTCAGGGTGTTCCACACAAGCCAAAGCTTTTCTCCCCAGGAGCGGAAGCGCCCCCCTTTGTTTCCTAAGGGTTATACCCAACCGCTCGCTAAGTAATGCATATTCCTGTCCTTTGTTTTCTGTATATCCATGGATCCATTGCCCATGTCTAAGATTTTGCTATAGTTCAGTCTGGAGAACATGGATAGACTGTCTCTGGGCACTGTTAATTAAGATCAGTAAATGAAATCTGTCAGTAAAGACTTATTAAATATGAAATTCAAACATGGATTTCAATAACTGCTGTAATTTAATTCTTACAAAACTTGAATCATGTCATGCTTAAACATCTGTGTCAAATACATTGCTGTCTATCTGTCTGTGAAACAAAGTGCTTTTCAATAATAGCTAAAGAGTTTTTGAGGGCATTTGAGGATCATTGTGGTGGAAGAACAGTGTTCACCCTGGGAGCTTCCTCACATAAATGTGGGTGTGGCGCTGTGGTTTTCAGGTTAAATCTTCCACGCTGTGAAACTCTTTCTATTTCTGAAGAATTGAGTATGCAGATTTAGGAATTTGAGCTGTGCTGACAATTAGAAAGGAATTGAAAAGGAATTTCCTCCAGCAGGATGGGTCTCAAGCCACAAAGTAAGTTTTATTTGGAAGCTGTTGGTGAAATTAAGAAAGGCAGATATTAGACAACTCTCAAATACTGTATCAGTATCTAGCTTTTTCTTTTGTGGTGAGGTGGGAGAGACATGAGATGTTGAAAATAAATTGACCTCTGCCCCTTGGAAAAGAGTTAAGCGAATTAATTTTTCTGAGTTGTGAGTCTAACCTTCCTATAGTCTTATTGTGTGCTTATGCAGGTTCCTGTAATTCGTAAATGGATCGGATTGTTTCCCACCTTTTACCACAATTTGAGGGGGTTAAGCCTGGGAATATTCTGCCAAATCAAATGAAATAATTCATGTTTTCAGAATGACTTCATGTAGTCATGACTCGTATTTATTTAGAGAGAGAGAAAGAGCTGGTGTTGTTACGGTCTCTGCTCTATTTTTTTAATCTCTGCTACTTCCTATAACCCAACTATTTTTTTTGACCTTTGAAATGTACCAGACTGCATAAACTGAGTATCCGCTGTGCGGTCTGCTTGTCCCAGTAATTTTCGTCCTATGGTCTCTACATGGTGTTATTTTAGGTGTATTCTTTGCCATTATGCGAGTTGTTAACATTACCCCAAATTCTGCCAGCATGTAGGTGGGAACAAGTACTGAACTTTTTTCTTGTGTGTTGAGAAACTGTTTCTGAAATCACTGACAAGTTAAACATTACTAGGTGGTGACTTGTAGCCTAAAGCCTAGTGGCTATATGTTCTCACCTGTGAAAAGGGAATCTTGTCGCTCTGCACAATATGTTCTTCCTGTTCTGCCCTGTTAAAATCCTTAAGCAGCTGCAGCAATGTGTCACACTGATCTGGCGTTTTGCTATCCTCAAAGTTCTCTGCTCAAATATTTGAAGTGAGTGAAGCACTTTGCCGAGCTGAGCGGTAGGCGAGTGTCGCTACAACTTTACAGAAAAAGAAACAGCCCCTGAGAGGTTAAAGCGACTTTCCCTCATCACGCAGTAAGTCAATGGTGGAGCTGGAGTTACAGCTCGGGAGGTTCCTGGCTCGTGCTACGCTACAATGCTGCGGAGAAAGGTCATTTCCCAAAATAGTACAGAAGGTTCCCGTTTGTTATTGATAATAGGGCAACAGAGGGCTCTAGATGTATTAATAGGTCATTGTATAATGTCCTTAATAATACATAATGAGCAACCTTGCAAAATTGGCTACATCACATTTTTCTGGGGCAGTATCACTTCCACAGTTAGTTTTGTCTACTCTGCTCTTGATAGGTATTTTTGTTTTGTCACTTCTAACACAACTTTAAATAAAGTAAATAGGGACATCTACAAAGTGGGCATAAATGGCCTCCCTATTAACAGTCACGTTAAGCTGCATATTCAACTCACCTTTCAGATCAGTACAGGTCCTCTCCTGTGATCAGTACGTGTTTGTGGGCCCGCGAGCAGCAGCCAGGGCACTTTGCCACTTCGAAGCCGTCGAGCAGAGCGCAGAATATAGAGGTGATAGAGGATTTTGGTGGCAATGATTTTCCTGTGTTGTACGCGCTCGTGTAGCTGGGCAGTGTAGGAGCTGAGATGCAAGCATGGGATCCCACAGAGGTGTCAGATCTGGTAATGGTCTTCCGGGGAGGAAGGCAAACACCGTCCCCACCCAGAGGGACAGAGAAGAGGATGCCAAATGCTTGTGAAGGGGTTTTCATTGAGATTTGGTCCCAGCCATTCCTCAAGTGTCCTTGGGGCTGCGGTATCTGGGTAGGTATTGCTGGATCTTGGGGATTAGTTTTTTAATCTGCCTTTTATAAAATGCTGTTGATCCCCTTTGAACTTACTGGCTTCAGCAGTGTACTTAGTGAAAGTTTCTGTTTCTTGTTTTTCTTCTAAATGAATTATTTGAACTGCTAGGTTACTTAGCAAATTCAAAATAGCCACTGAGTAGTAAGTATGAAGCTTGAGTTTATTTTTTTACTGAGCACCTAGATCTATGCATCTGTAATTGAAAGAACAAAATGGTATTTTCTCTTAGCCAAGTCTGAAAAATTGCAGTGAATAATGGTGGGAAAAACAACATTCACAAAACAAATAGTTGTTGAATCAATTTATTCAGCCCTGGTTTGGTTTGAGTTTGGGTGAAGTGTTCCCAGTCAGGCAAACACCAGGGAGGAAAAAAAAAAAAGTGGAAACCATAATGTGTAAGAAAAGTTAAGAAACAGGAGCAGGTATAGCCTGCAGAAACGGCAAGGGTGCTGTTCTCTCATCTGTATATCTGCAGATACATGTATTTGAATTAACAAAGCAAAAGGAGCTTTATGTGCTGCATTTGCTTTTTAATGCTTGTTGGTTGAAGTAATTGGATCTATTATTGTGGGCATTGGGAATGCCAGCTTGGCTCTTACGGTCACTGACTTGTGAACATGACCTTCTGGAGGTCAAAACACTGGAGAGCTTGCTCTGTTTAATTCTCAGAGGTACCAGTCATAATAGTTGTTGCTTTGAAAAAACAATGTAGTTGTTCCCTGCTTCTATCTAGTTTGTTGTTTGTACTGAATTGCGGTGTGGTTTTTTGGTGTTGTGTGTTTTTTTTTTTTTTTTTTTACTAATTTATCTCTTTAACTATTTTTCAAGTGGGTTCAGATTTTTTGAGGGATTGTTTGGGTTTTTTTTAAACCGCAATTGAGTTTTCATAACTGATGTTGGTTAAATTACTGATCGGAGATTGAACTGTAAATGTTAGTGTTTTTGCGGGATGTTTTGGTACTTGATTAGGCATCCTGCTTTCATTCTCCCTGGTGGTGAAGTCAGCCAGACATAGTCAAACAGTCCTGCATAGGAAAAACAGTGTACTTTCAGTGAGAGCGAGAAGAAGAAGAAAAAAAAAACCCACTTGTGATGGATTCCAAATGATTCATGGTAAATACGGATGTCTACATTATTTCAGCATTGAATACTTCTGCCTTCCCTACTAGGAAACTCCAGAGAGACCCGAGTAAAACATTGTACAAAAAAGAGACAAATGATCCCTTTAGTGAGTCTCTTAGCTCATGCTGCTGGTCTTGCTGTTTGGGCAGTGCAAAGCTCAAGTCTTGTGGCAGAGAGGGAGGTTTCAAGGTCTGTGTGGTTTGTGTTTTCTTGCATCAGTGGTTCCTCTTGGTGTGAACCCTTTCCAAGAGCTAGGGGAGTTGCTGTGAGTTCTCAGCTTTCCTCCTACAAACCTGTCAAAACATACAGTATTTTACCATGAAACAACCCATAGATTTTGTGATCCATTACCACATCTGATGGACTTACAGCAAAGCAGTCATGCCATTGGTGATTAGATCACTTCCAGTGTAAGGTTTACGTTCCTGGATGGTTCAGATGGGGATAGTTGTACTTCCTCAGAACTTCTTTATGTCCTGCTAAAAAACCCACCAAGATATACTGACCATGTTGCCCCTATCAAAGATTCAATTTGAGCTGATTTGAATGTTTATTTTGTTTTTTAATCCTGGTGAATAGCCTTCTTGTACCACACTGCTCCTTAAAAATACTTCTGTTACCAGCTGAAATCTGCATCTGCTATAGGACACTTTGGTATCTGTGGGTAGTCTTACTCTGTCTAGGTAGTAGTGAAGTTTTTCTGGAATTAGGAGAGTTTAGACCCCCTTAAAACTGCAATCCTATTTACAAAAGATCTGAGTATCTTTATGTCTTGCTAGAGAGCCTTAATTTTTTCTGTGCTGCTCTGTGGCTTGGTTGGGGCAAGCAGTGTGCTGTATATCTGCCTGCACTTGTTTGGAATTGATGCAGTGCACTGTGTGTTGTACTCAGATTTACAGCTAAGGTAAAAGGAACAACCACTTGTTACCATCTTTTTCTCCCCCCTCCTTAATATGTCAAACTGCTCCATGCTCCTTCAGAACTATATTGGACTACTCAGAACCAGGGAAAATGTGCTAAAGAAAATGGTGAGCAGAGTCGTAAATCAATTGCCTCAGGTCTCATTTCCTTCTGGGTTCTGCATTTCTGACTTGTTTTTGACCAGGGGTTTTTCACTGCTTTGTGATAGGCAAGAACTACTGAGGTTTTGCTATAAACTATAAAAGGTTTTGCAGCTGGAGGAGAGAAGATGCAGGGGTGGCAAGATCAGGACTCCCAGCTGTTGTGTAAATAACTTTAAGGGCATAACTTTTTTTCAAGAGGCCTGTTTGTGGTTAAGTAGTTCAAGGCATTGCTCTTAGTCAAGAAACCTGGGTTTGTAGCCCATACAGATTCAAATCCATTTGGATCCTTCCCCTTTGCCCCCCCCCCCTTATTTTTCCTTGATATCTTCTGTTTACATGGTTTGGCCTTGCTAAAACTATCCATCCCTCAAGTTTTCCTTCTGCTCATATTTTATGATTCTCATGAAGGTGTATTTCTGCAGTCTTTCTGGCAGTGAATTGCACTAGGTATTGTTTCCCTTTTCCTTACTTCTCTCCGTAGATGGAAAGCTGCTAGAGCTGGGGTGAAATTCATGCTACTTTTAATTACTAAGAGCAAAATCTTACTTTTGCAAAGCTCTTCTCTTTCATTTCCTTCCACACGGTATCTTTGCATCACTGTCTTTTGGCTCATTTGTCAAAGGCTGACAGACCTCTCTCTAGCCAGAGAGGGCAGGCTGCAATCCTGGCAGTTAGAGGCACCCGACAGATGCAGCCCTCTTCACCAGTGTTAGATGTGACAAAAGAAAATGCATTTTTCAGTTGGAGTTAGAAAAGGATCCGCGCTATAGTCTCTTGGCCCAAATCCTGACCGTTTCTCTTCAAAAGATGCTGAACTTCTATCATGCATCTGAGTTGCTGGTGTCACAGTATGAAGTCTGTATTTATAGATTGTATATAAATAAAATTAATCTTCCTCTACAAATGGTCAAATTGTATTTCCCAAAAGCTGAAGAATTTGCAGTCTATTAACTCTGGAGTTAATGAGTGAGCCTGAGTCTCTAGAAAGAGCACCTTTTGTTCAGAAAGACTTGTTTGTTTTAATTTGGCTGCTGACACGGGTTGTCTGCAATTTCTTCCTGCAACAAAGAAAAAATACTGCTTTTAAAGTGTTTTGTTTTGTTTTTAAAAGCCACTATACTGTGCTATTTCACGTGTTTGCATTATGTCATATCTTGAGTAAAAGAAATCCTGTATAGTTGAGGGGGATGTATGATATAGTGGCATCACAGACAAGGTAAGATGCGCGGTCAGGGGATGAGGATGAATAATTACTTAAATAAGGTGTTCATCTTCTGACATTATTTGTGCAAGGAAGAGGGTGGATCATTGGAAGCAGGTGCCCTGAGCAGCTGGTATGGCTGTCTGCTGTTCACCTTTCCAGGACGTGGGTTTGAATTATGCTGTGCTGTTTGATCATAAACAGGAAAAAAGAACCATATTTTGAACTGAAAGTACCTCAAGGTTAACTGCTATGCCTTATAAATTAAGAAACACCAGTTGTTTTGCTTCAGGGGCAGCCTGCGAACCATGGTGGATGCAGTCCCTGTTTGCTAGTTAGGCTGCATTAATCTATTTTCTGACACCTCTCACATCCAAAATAACTTGTAGGCTCTGTCAGGGCACAGCCGTATTGAGCTTGCTGGTGAGAAAATGTTGGTTTTGGGTCCTCCTACAGCTCTTTGATTAGGCCCTCAAACTCCTGCCTCTCTATTCCTGGAGAGTTTTATTTCCAATCTCAGGTGTTACCACCTGAGTCTCAGGTCCTTCCTTTAATGACCTGAAGACTGGAAGGCATCTGACACATGCTTGATTGTCCGTTAGTAACAGAAATTGTGCTTGTTACCAAGAACACCACAAGATACATCAGTATGGGCAAATGGATGGTGTGCGGACAGGCTGCTGCCCTCTCTTGGGCTGTCTCTGCCCAGTGTCCCAGATGGCCTGCTGGAGTTGAAAAGGGAGAGACTTTCTTCCCTGCAGTTTCAGAGCACTTAGCAGCTGCCTCTGGCCTGTGCCCATGGGTGGGAGGTTTCTCTGTGTTCTCCCACCTTCCGGGGAGATCTTTCAAAGACCTTCCGGGGAGATCTTTCAAAGACCTTTGAATAGGTGGGAGGGGATCTTTCCTTGGAAGTAGCTTTCTTCGTTGGCTGTCCTATTTATTGCCAGGAAGGAAAGGGGGAAACAAGGCTACCATCAGAATTCAAGTTGAATGCTTCCTTGGGATGGTGTCAGTTTTCAGATTTCACTTGACTGACGATATTAATTGCATTATTGGGTGTTGCAGGTGCTTTTTCCTTTTATGTTAACAGGAAAGAAGTCTTCAGAAAAGTCCCCTTGCATTACTGGGCCTGTGATGAGAAGATTTGAGGGCCTTAGCTGTCTTACTGTAGAAGCAGGGTAATTGATTTGAGTTCGTTACGGCATTGCAACTTGTTACAGCAAGTGGACCACCCTTTGCAAGAACAGAGCAAGAGGAGGCAAGGTAGGTGCGCTTCTGTGAATGCTGCTGGGGTGAACTTCTTTGGCTTTCAGTGTTTACACAGTAAATTCAGTGTCAACAGTCGTGTAGACAGCAGATCTCAAAGGAGTTAGAGGTAAATAGCCTTGCTTTTTGAGGTTTCTAGAAAGAGCTGCAGAGCTAAGGGATTTCTTTGAGTTTTTGGCCTGTCATGAATTGGCAGATGACTTGGGAGGAGGTAGTCCCTGGTCGTTTGGCACTGCCGAGAGCGAGCTTTGAACCATGCAAACTTTTGGCAGCTAGGGAACAGTCACACTAGAGACCTCAGAGTCCTGGCCTCTCTTTGGCTGCCAGTGGCAGTTTTTGGTGATCTATTTTATTTTTATTTGGTCATTAAAAGTAAAAGTTACGTGTCTCAGTTCCTCTATTAGGCTAGCCCAGGAAGCTAAAAACGTCCCATGGGAAACAAATTTTCTGAACTATACAAAAAAACCACCCCACGCATTTTGTTTTGGCTCCCTAACTGTGGAGGATTCTGGAAGTCTCTACCACCGAATAAGAGCCTGGATTTTGACATCCTATCGATTAGGTGACAAAAAAACTAATGACAGGACTCATGTCACTTGTGCTGCCAAATATAGAATTTGAGGAACTGGCTATTACGGTGACAGAATAAAAGATCCTGATGGAAAGTCCAGTTACTAAAGAATGCTCAGGAAAACCTCTCTGTGTAAAGGATTTTGGGAACCAGATTCAAAGGTAGTTGGTCAGAACATGGCCAGTAGTGCTCGTCGTCAGGAACCACAAATTCTGCTCCACAGGAAATTCCTGTGTCTTTTAAAACTTGTCTGACAGCAAACCATTCCACTGGAAGAAACCTCTGTGCAATCCCAATTTCTGGATTATTCATTTTTAAAAATTCTTTTTCCTTCTGAAGTGTTAGTCAGTAGCATTTACCCTGAGAGCAGGGTACTGGCTGGAACTGAGGAATGAATGGGCCAATCCAGCAGGGTCAGCCCTTTTACCACATATGGAAGTGAACTGTGAGTAGAATGAGCTTTTCATGTAAGTGGAGAGGGCCAGAGGAGGGTAACAGCAATGATCACAAGTACGAAGTGGCCTCAGCTTGTGGCGAGAGCAAACGGCGTGGGACTGTCCAGCTCAAGGGCCTGCAGCGGGCAGCCACAAAATAGCTTGGGGATGGCTAATCAGGAGCTATTTTTGCAGTGCAAGTAGTGAGGGTGCAATTTAGTGTACCACTGCAGCAAACTAAGTACTTTTTTACATAGTGGATTTACGCGTAACTTGTGGAACAACGCGGTGCTGGAGATGGAAGTAGGGTTAAATAAAAGGGCAGGTTCAGTGAAACAGGTCAATCCTGCCTCTGTATCGTCGCTACTTATGTCTCAGGCAGTCACGTTAGGAATATGTCAGATAGGATTTACTATGGCAGCACCAAAGGGACCTTAGTTAATTAAACAGAGCTTAGAAGAAAACATAAGCAGATTCTTTTTTTTCCTGTTAAATTCTTTGTTCCGTGAGTTGATCTGGGCCGGGATACTGGGAATGCTCTGTGTGGGGGCGTTCATTCCAGGTACGCACACCACCGTGACTGCAACATGCCTGTGAAGCAGCTGGAGCTCAGCACCAAGTGAGCGTTGGGCCATTAGGTGATGTGTGGGGCCACTGAGTGTGCTGAGACCATCGACCCAGAGCTGAGTACTGCCAAACCTGTACGCGCTACCGATGCTGTAAAGCAGAGCTGCTGCAACCGAGTTAAAGGTGGTACTTGTGAGAGCTTTAGACAGTAGGTACACACATGTAGATGTGTATAATAACCTTTTACGGTGTACATGGCATTGTTTCCCTGATAAAATTGGATGTGAATTAAGTTTTATTATGCGATTCTTAGCTTTAGTGGACTAGCCATAGGAAAGTAACAATGTGTTTATCGCAAAATGCATTTATCCGTAGAATCTGATATCCCAATTTTGGGAAGTGATTAAGTGCACCCTTAACTATATTTTCCTGGTTTGAGTGGCCGGAGGACTGTTCTTCTTAGAGAAATCTGTCACTTTGAATAAGAATGAAACTTGACTGGTAAAAATGCAATCTTGGCACAGTATCACCATATAACTGGATCTTATTTATTTTTAATTGAAATGTCAACTTAAAAGATGCAGTGCATATTTTTAAAATCACATTAACATTATATTTGGCTCTTTTCATTAAGTTCTAGGTATGCAGTCCCATTAAAAATAGGTAGCTAGGTATAAAAACATGAAGTCTTAATGCTTGTTTACTAAATATTCAGAATGCAAACAGGCACCACTGATAACACCTGTGAATAGAGCTAGTCTAGTACATTTTAAAAGTGTCACTGGCGTAAGTGACAGACACCAATGTATGCATATTATTTCAGAATCACACTGATGGAGGGGAGCACTCCTGCAACTATTTATCTTTACTTACATTCCCATGCCATTTAATTTTTTATTTTTTATTTTTTCACAATTTCAGGAAAATAAGACACTGATTTTATTGCTAAAACAACTACTACTTCTAACTGTAATGGAAAGCAATTGTACGCTGTATACTGGAAAGTCAAGATATCAGGAAACCGTTAATCCCTGCAATACAAGAAATGCATGGTTTGTCATAATTTACTTTGCTGGTTCTAGCAAGAAATTCTGCATTAATCTACCCACACAGGTTTAGAGAAGTTAGTCTACAAGAAAGCCAAATAACCTTTTGCTTTCTCCTCCAGCAACATGTGCTCTAAGTACCCAGGCAAAATCTATGGGCGTGACACTACATGGCGTGAGATGTGCGACGCCGCGGAGGTGCCCGAGGCTGGCACCAGCACTGACAGCAGGGCACTGCTCTGCTCCAGCCCTTAGGTCCGGCTTTTTGGTTAAATTAGTCAGTGTCGGACATTGGACTGGTAGTGCTGCTGTTGTGGGTGTTCAGGCAGAGAGGAGCAGCAAGTCTTTTCTCAGTAAGGCCTAGACCAGGCTTCTGTGGCAAAATGCTAAAGGAGGCAGCAAGAGCAAGCCGGGGAAAACACGCTCAAAGGTTCTAAAGAAGTCCTACTCAACTGTGCATGAGCACATTAGTTACAGCTTTGACCCTCCCAGCTGCTTTCCTGTTAAATCTGTTAAAAAGCAAATTCTTCAGTCTAGCATGTGAATGAAGTTTCCAGTCTTAAATAACAGGGAAAGAATCAAGAAAGTATTTGATTTTTTTTTTTTTTTTTTTTTCCACCAGCCAGAAAGTGAGGCCTATTTTTGGTTTTGGTCACATTAGGCTGTGCTGAGAACATTGGCATGAAGGTCTAGGGGCTCAGCGATAGAGAGCATTTTTCTATTCTTTGTTTAAACAGGCACCTTCCCAGAAGAGTAAGAAGCCAAAATTTGCAATTCCAGTGAAATGCTGTCTGAGAAGTGCTGAGGAAAAAAGAAAAAAAGGTATGCGATAGAAAAGAGAGGTTTGAAAAATAAAGTATAGTAGAACTACATGCAAACAACAGAGGATACTACAGGAACTCCAAGTCTTTTTTTCATTAACTATAGCCTAAATTGGAAAAACTGTTGGTTTTGTGGTTTTTCTGTATGTTGCATTTTAATCGGGGGGGGGGGGGGAAGAAAAAAAAAAAAAATTTAAAAAAAAAACACACCAAAAAAAAAACCCACAACAAACCAAACCCACCACCTTGCATGGAACACCCTTCCCCCCATCTTAAAGTAGGGAAATGGGCTGCAGAGGCTTCACGAGGCTGCAAAGAAGTGCCAGAGTATCACTTTGTGCTCTTCCACTGTACAGTTGGGGTTTGAGGGGAGTTTGTGTTTTCTTTCTTTTTTTTTTTTCTTAAACTTAATGAAACATTTCCAGTTGGTGCATCTTCACCCCCCTCTGCTCAGCTTCAGCTCTTATCTTTTGTCTTTTTTTGTTTTCTTTTCTTTTTTTAAAATCATGGGTACTTACTTAAGAGAGTCATACATGTAAATATAGCCACCGCCGGGTTGGTGGAAGACAGCTGTTGTGCACATGTGGAACCCAACAGCTGCATTTCTGATGTATTGCCTCGTATCTAGCAACTGGATGACTTCCGAGCATACATAGCATTATGTTCCCAAGAGCTACACAACAAGCCCACAAGCCAAGTAAAATTCTGGTCTTCGGTTCAGATGTAACCTGTTAACTCAGCGTGGGTTTGCCAAGACACGTGTGACGTCTGAGCCGTTCCGACTGGCTCGATGCCAGCAGTGCCGTACTCCAGCCGGTATGCACTCTGGGGGAACTGGGCAGCAGGCTGCTCCCTGCAACCTCCCACCGGGGTTTTTAGGCCAAGATTTTTAAAAGCAGCCAGCGGATTTGTTTGGTCAAGATGAGTCGCCTTGAAGACACTCAGCTTTCAGGGGGCCATTGATCTTGGGGCACTACACCCCTCTCCTCCCCCGTCCCTTTTCCAGGGGTTGCTGCTGGGCACTCAGGCCTCAGCTGCCCCACATCCAAGGTTAGCTGTCACTTCTGGAATTTTTAGCTGCTTCACTGGTGGTTTCTAAAACTTTGATGCAAAAGATGATGCCTCTTCCCCTGTGGGCTGCTTGTGTGCCTCTGCGATGACCACTTCGTACAGCTCCACAGCCACTGTAGTGGTTGGCAGGCCTCCGGGTAGGAGTGATGGCGCTAGTGTTTTATTAGCTCTCAGAAAATATATAGCAGGGAAGAGGCTGTGCGGGCTCCTGCACGGTCTGCCTGAGCTCTGACCCCTCGGGCAAGAGGCTAGATTGCTTTTACAGCCAGTACTTAACCTTGCTGCAGAGACTTGTCAACAAGGAGGCCAATTAGCAGCAGATAGGATGGTGGATGATATAATGCAGATGTCTGTCTGTTAGGAGCACAACTGATATATTTTAAATTCAACATGTATTTTAAAACATGGCTCTGCATAACTGATGCCATCCCCTGCAAAAGAATCCCTCTCTACAGTCAAGTGTTACAGAAAACTTTTGTCCCCCCCCAAGTCTCTCTCTTAAGCCTTGTTCTGCTAGGCTCATGATGACTGTGGCAGGTGTAGAATTATAAGAACTAATTCTGCTTGAAAAAATGGCCACTTTTAATTTAATTTTTTTTTTAAACATAAATGACATATTAAAAATATATGCAGATGCAGAATGGAAACAGGGTAGTTCTTGCTGTTCTGTGATGGTCAATACACAAACAGAGAGGTTTTCTATCACCACACGTGTATATTGGTGTAAGTATAGGAAGAG
>NW_009649717.1:448639-505506 GCF_000708025.1 Charadrius vociferus
AAGAGACAGGTTAGGGAAAGTTGAGTTAATTAAAATTGTGCAAGTCTACAAGCATGTTATAGCCACCTACTGCAAAGAGGGCTACAACAGTAGGCTCTTCATCGCATATCAGCATGTCACACTACTACCCCTATTTCGGTGCGCATCAGGTTTCTGTCAGATGTATGGTTTTTGGTAAAGCTAGAGAGGCTGATTGCAAGAGGACGGTTGATGTTTTGGTTGCAACTGGGCCCAGGCTCTTAAACAGAAGTTTACAGTAAGGCTCAAGGGCTGGAGCTACTACAGGACTTGCACTTAGCTGCTGGCTGACTACTGACGCAGGGTAACTCGGTGCTCTGCTCAGCCCCCTCCGAGAGACGCTGAGACACTGTCAAATAGTGCAGAGTGCACTGCTTCCAGAGACAGCCGTGTCCCCTCTCCTCTGCCAGCCGTGTTCTTTGGCTCACTCCCTGCACCTTCTCTCCTTGTTTTAACTGAACGTTTGAACATACACCTTAAACCATTGTCTCAACTAAATGAACGGTTATAATTTACAACAGAACTGTAACAATTTACGTAAGCAGAGATCTGTTTTAAAACCATCAAGACATAACCAGAGCTTAGTAGATTGAGCTCTGAAATACCTTTCAAAATTATATCGGAGAATTTGCATGATCATCTTTTAATTGCTAGGATAACTATTTACATCTAGTGCAAAAAACCCCCACATATAGTGCTACTCTTACAGATACAGCGCAAGAGGAGAGAAAGACCAGCTCTTCTTGGACATCTCACCATCCTAACGTCAAAGCTAGAGCTGCCTTCCTTTCATCTAACTAGTCACCAGCGAAAGGAGGAGCAGTGGATTCAACACACAAGCTGTTAACAGCACCACGACTCTAACAAGGTACTGATAGAGGACCTGAAAATTAGTATCCACACCCCAGTAAAAATAAATGTAAGAATTTTTCAGTTGGTTAGAGCTTAACGCTGCCCTAACTGAGGGCAAAGGGCAATCCACATGTATTTAGTGTTACCATTAATTTATCTGAAGCATAATCTAATGAATACCCAGATTTTTTTCCTTGGTTAGTGTTCAAATACTCTAACCTCCTTTTAGGATGTTCAGTATCTTTTCTTGTTCAGTGGAGCCAATAATATCTTTGCTTCTTCGAAATTTGTCTGCTCTGAGGGTTCCCTTTAGCCTCCTCTGTGCATTTTAGTTATTTCATTAATCTTTGGTGGAAAAAAAAGCTTTTTCTAAAATGCTGACAAAATGCGTACATGATATTTTTACAATTAAAAAAAATAGTTTTCCGCTACAATCTTTTAATGTACAGTGGTCCTTTATCCACTGTGTAGCTCCTCTTTAAGGAAAGAGTTCTCCCAAACAAGGGCAGGTTCACCAAACTACTGCTTAAGGATCTGATTTTGGAACTGCAGGACTGAGATGGTTAGGGCCAGAGAGCTCCGTCATCCTCCCGACCAAGCCGACTCCTCAGGAGAGGCATTATCCCCCTTGCAGAATTGACTCTGGCAGGCTGGTACAAATACAGAGCCCACAGAGAGAAGTCCTTCTCAGAGGAGTCCTGAGAAGTCTCCTAGGATTTTCCATCCTAGGAGTACTTGCTGTATTTCTTCATCAGTAGTAATAACCAGAGCTTTCCTTTTCAATTTCAACCATTGATAACTAACATCTTACCTTTTTTCTTCGTGTCTTCTTGTCTTGTAGGAGAATCCTTTCTTCCTCCCTCCAAATGAAACCTAAATCTACTTAAGGTGAAAAAAGAGAGGAAGGAAAACCAAAAAGAAACAAGAATATAGCCAACCTTTTTAATTAGAGTATATTGTACTTCCAAACTGGATACACTAGAAATTGGCAATGCAACATAAGATGCAAAGGAATATACCAGTTACTGTCAAAATGACCCTGTACAGCCTTATAATGCAAAAAGCTTTATACAATACAAATTTTTATTAATGTACACAAACCTTGACAGAATTATATTTGAACATAATACAAGTAAAAAAAAAAAAAAAAAAGAGACAGAAGTAAGAAAAAAAGTGCTGAGAATTTTAACTGAATTGCCGAATGGAAAAACACGCTAGCTTTCGTTAAAGAATGCATAGTGAAAACCAGTATGAAATTACCTTTATGGTGGGGGGGGAATTTATCAGAACTGTTGGTCATTAGTCGGTAGGGGAAACCTCTGGAGAACATTCCTTTCTTTAGCCTTGAACTGCAAACCAATTATTTTAATATGCATGAGCTCTGATAAATACTGTATTTTTTTTTTCTTAAAAAAATAAAAACCTCCTAACACACTTTTCCTTACAGAGAAAACTTCTATAACTTGCCAGAAAGAATTAATTTATCCTTTCCAAAGTGCTAAACAAATTTCCCAGGTACGTTAAACATTACTACGTCAGAGACTGGTACAGTGGAACATTGTCGAACACGTGGTGTTCGCACACTGACAGCTCATTCTTGGAAGTTCCAGCCCTATTTCAACTGCCGTTGGGTTTACAGAAAGTGTCCTACTAATATTCCTACTTCTTCCTCCGAGACAGCTGTACTTTACCTGTCGGTTTGAAAAATAAGCTTTTTGATTCGGAAGTGGTTGCTCTTCCGTGGTGGGGTCAGAGATATACGCATTGAGTGTATTTTAAAGAACTGGTATAGTTTCTGGATGCAGATTGCATATTTCATGCTGTCAAGATACTCAATTTCTTATGCTTTGAGTACTTAATAATACAGCGTTGTCTATTTTGTCTGTACTCCGGGGGAGGGGGCGGGGGGTGTTACCGGGAGTGCTGATGGAGTGAAGCATGGCAAACAGGGCCCTGAGTTAGGTAGGTTGTTTACAACGGTTTGTACGTACTTTGGAACAGATGGCTTTTCCTTACTGCGTAGACAGACAGAACTGCCACGTGCTCGTTCAAACCAAAACTGCCTGCTGGAATGTAAACAAAATGATGGGACTTCTCTGTCCTTTAATTAGTAATTCCAAATGATAATCTGCTACTATTTTGGATATTTCCCCCTTGTAAATAGCTTCCAGTATGTTAAGAGGAGTGCACAGGTTAGGATGCCCTCCCTGAACAGGAAGAGTTTGGTCATGACAGTGGAGAATGTTTGGCCGTCTCAGTGCAAAACAAATGTAGGAATCTTGCAAATAGGTTAAATGATGCAAGTTTCGCATCAAAAAAGTATTTCTACACAAGCTTCACTTAAGAACTAATGAAGACTGGCTTATGGTTCTAGTTGTGCATAAGGCTAAGAGCCCTTGTGGACCAGAAATGCCTTCCTGAACTGGGGTGTTGCTTGAGTGCTGTCACCAACAAGGGCTTGGCTCCAACTGGCCTGTTGGATCCCCCCACCCCACAACAACCTGCAGAAGTTCCTTCAGGACAGCGTGCGGGTGGGTGGAGAGCATGTTAGATGTGACTCAGGGCACCTCCTACAGTGGCTTGGCCAAGGGACAGAGAGGGGACTCTGGCAAAAGCTAGGTCAGACGTTTCTAATACCTGGTGAAAGACAGCGAGATCCGAATCCAAGAGACACCGTGGGAAACAATAATCCAGTAAAAAAGCATTCCTGTAAGCCACATCATAATTTTGAAACGTTTCATCTTTTATACTCCCAATTTTAATGCGGAGTGTTTTTAATCCTGATCTTTCTTCCTGGATATTAACTTGTCTAAGAGACACAAATCAATTAACAGTCGGTTAGCTTCTCTTCAATTAAGATCACTCTTGGCATTTTGAGATTAACAAAGGTTATACAACCAATCCGCAGTTGCTTCTTCCTGCAATAAAGTGCTACATATAACATGTCATTTTAATGACCACAAGTAGGAGCGTTAAATAAGTATAAAGTTAGCTTCCTAGCAGTGTACACTCTATCCGCCATTAACGAAAAGGAATAAACTCTTACTAATAACATGGAGGGTATTGATAGGACTGTGGAATTTGCAAGTACAATTGAAATACTGAGGGTATAAAAGAGAACTGTATGGTTCAAACAGCATCTTTTTATAGCTTTATATTTCAAAGAAGTTACTGGTACCTTTTCAAATAAACAGTCGTCTTACCTTCAGCCCACAGATTATTTTTTCTTTTTTTTTTTTTTTTTTTTGCAAGTGAGAAACAAACTAGTGCAAGACTAAAGCACTGTGCAAAACTGCCTTTTTTTTTAGTCTGAGTATTTATACCCAGAATTTATCCATACCCTTTTTTTTTTAATCCCCTTGTTGGATTTTTTTCCACCATAGGATTCATTATGCAAGTTGTTCCTGCAAACTAAAAGGTAACCACTGCATAATACAATATATATATATAATATTTATATGCCCTTTTCAAACAAAAGATGTATGCTATGGCCCAGATGCAGGTGGTTGTTAGACCTGTGTAACAGTTAAGAATTGGGCCTGCTGTGTGGGTGTATAGACTGCACACGCTGCGTGTGTGTACATACACAAGCTTTTCATTGTCATACTCTCATCCTGCAGTGCTGAAAACAACTTTTTCCTCATCAGGTCTACCCCAAATCCTCAGACCTTGACAACTGAGTACAAGGCATCAAACAACTAAAGGAAGCTGCAAACAGCATTGAAATAATACACCAATCCACCCTGAACCAAGCGTTACGCTTTCCACAACTCCACAGTTCAGGGGGAGACAGAGGGAAGGGAGGGAGCGAGTGTGCGAAAAGGAGAAAAGAATAATCATTAAATAAGCCAATACAAGGGATGTGCAAAAGCAATGTCATGGGCACGCTACAGGCAGACTCTCTTTCACGCGCCCACACGCACACAAAGCCCAAAAATAAAATGCATCAATATGTAATCTTACAAGTGCTGATTGCCATTAAGGACACTCTTTTTCAGCTTAACAAGACAAAGTAGTTTCTTAGATAAGAGTACTGGGAACATGCCTCTGAAGGTAGAAGTATGCAGTAGGTCACCTCTTAAAGATTTAATAAAGCAGCTTTCATGTCAATGCAATAAGTATACACACAGAGCCATTTTCTAAACCTTACTAATGATATAGTACAAGTGTTCGTTACCTCTTCGGTCTACGTTTTGCAGCAATGTATACCTGCTGGGTTTGTTGGGGTATTTTTGGTACAGAATGTAACTGCCCTCAGACAGTTTCTGCCCTTTCTGTTAGTCCAAGGTAGGCAAGGAAGGAGTGTTTAGGTGAAGAGGCACCTCCCGGTGCAGTCTGAGGTCTGGGTGGATGGAATGTGAGATCGTAGTGGTTTTTGGGGAAAAACATTGTTAAAGGAATAAGGTGGGCAAACTCTGAGTTCCAGTATTTATCAAAGCACAGGGAAGTGCCGTTGATGGCCAAGGCTTTCACCGCCAAGTTTGGCTGTGCCCCACTGCTGTGTGCAGCTGACATAGCCACTGTTTGCAGAGCCTGGGAGGCAGACATGACTGAGAGGGGCGACAGGAGGTTTCTGGAGCTGTTCACTGGTAGGAGCGGACTGGCTTCCTTGGAGGTTGAATACTGGCCCTTCTTCTCCTCCTCGGAGCAGTCCCCATTCTGGTGCTTCTTCACGTGGCGGCTGAAGACAAAAGGGTGGGTGGTCTTGAACAGGCACTCGTCGCAGCTGAAAGTCTGGCGTGGAGCATGCTTCAGTTTCTTGTGCAAGTTGAGATTGTCTTTGCGTTTGCAGCTGTAGCTGCACTGGTCACAGTGAAAAGGGCGCTCACCGGTGTGGACACGCACGTGTTCAATCAGCTTGTTGGCGGTCTTGGACAGGTAGCCACACTGGTCACACTTGTAATGGTTGCCAAGGCGGTGTTCTCGGATGTGCATCTCCAGCTCCAGCTGATTTGCTTTCACTGTCTGGCAGATCCGACACTTGTACTCCATCTTGTAGTGAGTCTTCAGGTGGCACTCCATCGCTGCGGGGCGGTTAGTGGAGTAGATGCAGAATGGGCACCTGGCAACACAGCAAGGAAAGGCAGGGACAGAGAAAAGAGAAGTCACTCGGCTTGAAGACCTGCATTCCTGGTTTAACCCTGTCACTCAACCCCTCTCGGAGCTACTAAAGAGGAGAAAAAGGCACTTCGCTCTCCCTGTAAAGCCTCTTGAATACTTGGCTCACCTTGACACGTCTCTACTTAGAGGAGGTTTGCCCGTTTAACGGCAGTAGAGCTCACGCATTCCTAGGAAAACACTGATTCACTCTGAAGGAGCATCCCTTTAATCTTCTGGCTTACCTTGACGGGGAAGATTCTGCAAAGCAGGCCGGGTGGTGCAGAGTGGGTGACTGATTCACAGGTACTTTGTGTAACGACATTCCTAGTGTTTGCACGAAGTCACTTTGGCCATTTTTTCCATTAAGAAGTGGTTTAAAGTGAGTGTTTACAGATGAGTATGAAAGCAGCTGTTTAAGTAAAGATGGAATAAACTTGTAATACCACATGTACAGCAAAAGCTTAGGAAATTCCTTTTATGTGACCTTGAACAATAAGCTCGCTGGGTATCCTGCTAGGAGCAGCTGAAAGCGTCTGTTAGGATGACTCGTAGGGATTCCCATTGCCGGGAGATGAGCTAGCCCTGCTCAAAGGGGGCGTGTGTTTGGCAGTGTTTGCCTACAGCCGCCTCTGCCATGGCAGGAATTGTTCCCGTGTAGGAACAGGATGTGGGCTCTGCTTACACGCAGCAGCAAGCGTCCGGACCGGGGTGGACGTGGCAAAGGGCCTCACCCCTGGTTCCTGGACCAGGAAGGACCGAGAAGGCTGGAGGAGGGAATCTTGAAAGCTTGGAAGGAAGCCTGAGCTGAACAAGCCCGGACACCAGCAAACCCCAAACACACCCGCTTTTGCTTTCTGTAGCTGAGAGGAAGTTGGTGAGGACAGCCAGGGATCTCTGCTGTATTAAACGAAGCGTGCTCCCTTCCAGATCTAACTGGTGAGCTAAAAGAGCAGGTCCAGATAAAAAGATACAACTAAGGCACCCTGGCTAAAGTGCTACGGACACCTCTACCTGCCGCTGAGCTGCATTCAGTGGTTAGCAGGTCTGCCAACTGTGTTCTAGCAGTTCAGGTCATTTCTAAGCAGAGATTCTCTCTCCATGCGTGTTTTCCCTTGCTACAACTGGTTGCACGTACAGGTTTAATATTAATCCACCAGCTAATTGAGAGACTTGGGAGCACAGTGAGTGATACAGGAGGACAAATGGGTACTAAGACACCCGGACACTTTGCCTGATGCACATCAAGTACTCTGATCCAGAGAGGGAGCCTGGCATTGAGGCTGCTAATGTGATTAGCTCTATTGTAACAGAAGACTCAGCTGTCTATGCGCACATACCTCTCCTGGGCTGGGTGCTCTCTGGATCAGAATCTCAGATTTTGACCTGGAGCTGGAGAAATCATGTTTTTTTCTCTTCCCCCACAGCAAACAGGAGACAGAAAAATACAATTTACTTAGATCTCTTCAGGCTCTTCTGGATGCCTTAAAAAAAAATAAATCAGAGCTTTTTCTTAGGTGCAGCTTTCAAGGTACCTAATTATTACTTGAATGGGGCAGGAATAACTTATGTAGACTGAAAAGCCCATTCTGTCAGGAAGGTCTGAGTCATAGGTCATGGTTTTTCCTTGGTAAATAGAACAGATTCTGTGTAGCTTAAACCCAAAGTGCATTAGACAACTGGTCTGTACGTCCAAGACAGACACTCCGTCGTTCTGGCACACTATTTGTTTCTCAATCTGGTCTTCTTCCCAGATTCAGTCATCACATGTCAAGTGACCACAGATCCCAGTTCGTGGGACTACTGAGCTGGAGATCAGACGCTGCCTGGCAAACAGAACCAGTTCTCAAAAACAGCAGTGCAAACCAATAGAGCTACTCGTGGTAACATTAAATGCGGCGTGCTCGTCATGTGACACTTACAGTGCACTGAAAGCATTAGTATGCTTAGCAAGAGCCACAGAAGCAGGGAGTCCTGTGCTGAACCCTAGCTGGGCTCCAAGTGGTTCCAGCCTCTTTTCCTGCAGCAGCTGGAACAGAGACCAGGGACGTGCATCTTGCATAACGTCACGTTGCCTGCCCACAGAGAGCGAGCATATGGCCCCAGCAGTCACTCCTTCCCTCAGGGGTCCAACTTTGACATAAGGGCACAGCTCATTCTCTAGGAACACTGCTCAGCACCAACAGACCTTAAAGGACACCACCTTAGCCAAAGCCAAAGGGATTTTTTTTCTTAAAAGAGTGTATTACTCGTTACGTGTTAATTTGTACAATAGCGATCATTCTGGGGCATGCAAACCAAAGCAGAAAGCGTCAGTTATTAATTCTTGAAGAGGACTGACTTTGCGTTAGAGTCTACAAAGGTTCTAACCTTTAAGGTTATAACTTCATACTTAGTTGCAGAGACTGTACGGGGTTTAGTTGCTTTGAGCCAGGTGCAGAACAACAGAGCCTGTGCTGTGTGCTCTCATTTGCTCTGATGCCTTAAAAAAACCTCTCTTAGTTTGCCAACACCTCAGTGTAGTGCTGCCTCGTTCTCTCTAGGACCCGTTGCATACTGTCTCCTATTTGACTCGAAAAGGGAAAGGACCATAGTTCGTTACGGCTCTAAGACCAGTGGATACTACATCTGCTGCCAGGTTACCCATCTGCTATAGTGATGCAAGGCTACACTAAAGGACTGTGCTTGGGTCATCTAAATAAAAGGAAGCTCCAAATCTGGTTTATCAGGCATTTAACTAACCCTTTCTAATTGACTTCTTTTTTTGTCCTATCCCCACAGTATTAGAGGTGCTTAACACAGTAAAAGTTTGTGTACTTGCTTTCCTTACTTGAGCCCACCGGTGGGGACAGTGTGGCATTTCTTGTGCTCCAGTAATTGTTCAGGTGTCTTCATGAACTTGTGGCACACATCACACTCGAACATCCGTGTGATGAGGTGGATTTGCAGATGGCGCTCAAACATATTTTTTGTTTTGCAGACAAAGTTACAGAAAACACATTCAAAGCCTGAAAAACAAACCAGGAAAATGTATTCCTTACATTATGGCCAGACCAACTGCATAGAAGGTGACCGCTTGTTTTTGTTTAACAACGTTTTACCTTTCTCTGACTTCTCTTCAGTGTTCACTGTGGTCTGACTACCAGGCACTACAGAAATGACCAGCAGGTTGTTTGAACCCTTGTTTTTTGGGGTTATATCTGCATCTTCTTTGCTGTTGGCAGAGTCACTCAGTGCTGACAGTGAAGATGAAGACGGACTGTTAGATTCACTGGGTGTCTTCCTCTCTTCAGCTGAAAAACAGGAATACAAAGCAATAACTAATATAGCAGATTAGATGGAATTTCAATGACACAAAATGATCCTGTTTTAAATTTCAGGAAAGATATTTAACATTAATTCAAACGTGCTTGTAAACAAGTCTGAAATTAATTGATCAGTTAAGATCACAGTTGCACCTTTCTATTAGCGTTTACGACAGTACATCTCTCAGTTTATCCTAGAATTGAGTCTGTCTGTAATGGCAGTGGGAAGGAAGCATGCAACTCTACCTCATTACGAGGCTGAAAAAATCCCAAGAAAACACTTTGATTAGGTTCAGAGTTCAAAAACAATGAAGAACTTGTCACTTAGAAAGGAAACAGAGCTTCTGTAGGTTTGGGGTGCGGAAACCAGAAGTGCCTACTGGTCCAAGCTAAACTTCCCCCACCTTTCCATTTATGTGGGTCCGATGGGTAAATCTGGGAGGAGGGGCAAAGGAGAATAATCTCACTCATTGTACTGAGAAGCATCCTCAGTAGTGATTGTAAGAGCTAACAGCATGGTCTCAGATTTATCTTTTTTGTAGTAGGACCTCTTATTGAAGATAATGAATTAAAAAACCTAACATCATTTAACTGGATCTAAAGCTGAAGCCCATCGGAGTTTCCTTACGTGTGCAATAAATGTATGAAGTTCCAATCCCAAACCCTGTCACACACTAGAAATGAACAAGAGTCAGAGTTCTCATATGAGAACTGCTGTGAGCCAATGAGGCGAGGATGGGCAAATTATTACCTCCCACCTATGTTTTGGTTTAATCATAGATGTGTTACAAGGAGACTTTACTAAAACTTCATATTCTCTTATGTGATAAAGTCCCCTGATCAAGGCCTCGGCAAACACCAGTACTTACGTGCCTAGCTTTAAACTGATGAGTAGCACCTTTAAGTCTAAGATAAAAATGTAGGAATGCACTAATGAAATCTGATGACCCGAGCTGTCAATAGGGAGGATGACTGGGATATCATACAGAAAGAGGCACTGACCTTGGGGACCAAAGTAATAGAAATGGAATGAAATTTAATAGTACTGAGTACAAGGTTATGACCTGAAGGGCCAGTAACAAGAATTTTTGCTACAAATGAGGAGTGCTTAAGTTGGAAACAGTCAAGGAAAACAAAAGAAGAATTTGAGCAGAACATGGGGTGAATACGAGCAATCAGTGTGGGGGAGCCTTCAAGGAATCTGATCACAGAATATTATTGTGTGAGCTATTCCCAGTAGCTGCTGCTGTTTTACACTGCCGCCACTACTTATTTCATTTCACCATGTACAGCTGTGATTGCATATGTCGAGAGCAGGGGTTCTAACGAGAACATATGTAATGAGGGATTGGTACAGTGAGAGAACCGTGTTTCATATAAGAAAAGGCTCAGTGCACATTTACAGGGGAGAGGGTGGTTCTCCATAAATATACTAAGGGAATAAATACTGTGGAAGGAGGGAAGAAAGGTGGAGGGAGCAAGAGGTGGACTACTGTTTCAGATAAAGGACAGTTCTGGCACAAGAACAACATGTGTATTCCGATTATCAGTAAGACACACGCTGGAAATACTAAAAAGGTCCCTATTCTTTAATGCAGGAAAATTCTGCAGCTGCCTGTCTGTAGAAGTAGTTGGTTTAAAACAATTACACTTGTTTGAAGACATGTGCCAACGTCCTCACAAACAGGCCTTTTATGACTTGGTAACATCACAGGATAAGGGATTGGAGTCAAGTGACCCAGAAAATCCATTCTATTTTTTACTCTCTGTATTTGCCATATGTGTAAGCATTTGGCTGAATCGCCAGCTGAATGGCTCAATTTGACAGGGTGAAGGAAGAACAAGGGGGGTTTTGTCTTTCTTTAAAAGACAAGCAGCAGCTCCGACTTCGTGGCCACCGCAGGAAGATACAGTGGAGTACAGCTCAGTTTTGAGCTCCTGTGCAAGCTCTTCACGTGGCTCTGGGTGGTGGTTCTCGTTTGCCTTGACTTCCTATGTATGAAGTGGAGTTAGATGCAAAGCCCTGAGATAGCAGGGAGTGGTGCTGAGTGCTACACTGGCATAAAACCCCTAGAGAGCTTTCCAGTAGCTTGTATTTCTGTAGTTACATTTAACTTATGTATCTGTGAGCATAAACAACTGCATTTGTCTCTCCCTTCTTCTCCACCCCTCCCTGTTTTCCCAATTTTGTTCCCAGTAGGACAGGAAAAGCAATGTAGAAATGGAAAAATTGTGCTGGATGCAATTAAAGTTCAGTATTGTCAACACAATTGTTATTAGTTTGAGGCAGCAAAAGAGAAGACAAATTAATTACAAAAGAGAAATTAATTAAAAGGAATCTAATTTTTCTTCACCTTAAATTCTGCCAGACTTCATTAGTTGGACTAAGCATATGGAGTTTGTTTGGAAACTGCTATTGCTCTTATCTTTGGCTATTAAGTGAACAGGACCAGGGAGAGAACGCGTGACTTGTTCTGTTATTTAATATAAAGTTACATTTATGGTACTGCTGAATCACAGCGTCAACTAAACATCAGTGTGAAATTCCAAACTGAGAGACTGTGGAGGCAAACACACTGAAGAGCGAAGCCCAACATATTGTGTATTTCAAACTGAGGGCCAGGTATGCACAATTAGCGCTCAAAGTCACCTTATCATCACTGAAGTCAAACCAGGATTTTGATGAAACAGTAAACCAGTCAGAAAAACAAAGTATGCTGACTTCAACAGGGGAGGGGATTTGGGGGATAAGGGGAATAGGAAGAAGGAGGGCTAAGTAGTGCTTCATTTATTTCGCTAAGCTTGAAAATTGATCTGCACTACCAGATTATTTGCCTGGCTGGAGTCCAATTCACTTCAACTTTGAGAGATCAGGCCTTAATTAGCAAGCATTTCAGTGAAAGTGGAGTGCTAATGGGAAGTGTGAAGGTTGCACCTAAAAAGCAAGGAAGAGAGAGATCACTGCAGCTGGGAGAGAGGGATCATCACCTGTGTGCTTGCTGTTGACATGAGCCTTCATATCTGCCTCTTCCATAGTGACAAAATCGCATGCTGTGCAGCAAATGGAGAACATCCACTGCTCTTTATCCACATGGAGGGACATATGACTGACAAACTGGACGTTCATCTCCGTCTCAAACCCACACACATGACAGCTGTGGGCAGAAGGGAATTCGGGAGTAAGAAACATATAAAAAACAAACCACAGACAGAAGCACATTGCCTTTCCCTGAATTTGCAAGAAAAAAACAACCTACCTCACTGCACAGATTTCTCCTCTTCCTCACTGTTCAATGTTCACTACAAAATTCTTTTGTCTGCTGAACTGCCTTTGAACTGATGGCCATGCCAACGTGATTAAGAGCAGGCACAATGCAACAATCCTGTACATGCTATAATGACTCTAAATAATCATAAAGTTAATTAAAAACTACAGATTCCAGATGCTGCGCATCACCTAGCCGATTCCTTTGGGCAATAAGAGGCACTGCAGCTTTGCCAAGATGTTTAGTACGGCTGATACACTGACAAACGGAGAGCTTGCTGCACACTCCAGGAGTTATTTTCAAGCCCTGGAATGGTTCCCGTGCCAAACTGGGATCTTGTGCAAAACTGCCTGGCAGTTTCAGTGTAAGCAAGTAAAAATGGGTTCAAACATTTCTTATGCTTGACTGGAAAACAGCAGTCATCAGCTATGCAAATAATTAGCAGAGATACAGATTTCACAGCCAGTGCATAAAGGCAGTGATATTGAGAGGCAATGGAAAGGACCCTTTAATTTAAATTTCTTTGCAGAGTCCTCCTCTTGCTTTGATTAGGCCATTAACATTTAAAACAAACCAAAAACATTTTAAAAGGCGTATACTCTAGGGCACTGTTTTGCTTTCCCAGGGGGATGGACTAGATAATCTAATCCAGCAGGTCTCATTTATTTCTTACTTCTATGATTTTGTAATTAAATCTGCTCTTGGCACTTTGACTAAAAGTAAGAGTGATTCGGTAATCTGCTTGGCCACTGGAGTGCATATCACAGTTTGCAGAGCACACAACAGTGCATACAACACGGAGAATGTCCAAATACGTATTTTATCTGGGTAATTTCTTTTAATTTTTCAGACGAATTTTCCTAAAGGTTTTCTTTCTTTCATCATGTTAGTCACTGAATGTATATACCCCTAAAAATGGAGGAAATGTGTACATCAAGATAACAACTCTTATTACGCTCTACTATCTGATTTCACAGATTGGGCTGAAAACAATGGAGCTGTCAGAGGCAACTGGAAGCACACTGCGTTAGATTTGCCATGAATCTGTGTACATGATGGAATGTTTCCAAACACAAAACTCCAACGAACACTGCATAAAAAGTAAAAGAGGCCCATCTGCCCCACAAAGCCGTTTCAAAAAACCCCAACCCCACACCAAACCCCAGGGTCTTTCCCAATGGTTAGCCAAGTCAAACGGCACGAGGCAGCCAGCTGGGATTTGCCGCTTAGCCTAAATCAGATGTGGGCAAGACAAATACTTTCATCGCCGTTCCACCCTGCACCGCCAGAAGGGTGGCCCTGTAACACGTCCTTAGCAGGCAGGTAAGACAGTCAGATTCCAGCGTCTGGTACACAGCCCTTGTCTGGGTCCTCACCTGTAGTAATAAGGGTGCTTCTTTCCATCGCTGCCTTCAGAAGTGACAGCGCTGACAATGTCCTCAGTGTCTGTACTCACCAGCTTCACAGAATGGACGGTCAGGTGCTGGTTCAGATTAGCACGGCACTTAGCAGCATAGGGGCACAAGTGGCATTTGTATTTTCTCTCTTCTGAAAAGAAACAGGGAACCTTAAATGAATACTTCATTTTGAAGCAAGCTATTTTTCAAGTTGCCAATAACCAAGTTTGCATTCCTTTGGGTTTCTCCAAGCAGCTTTCAGAATGAGGTACTTTGGAAGCTCAACATTTTAGAGACTTACAGGAGTTCACAGCAATTACTCAGGAAAAAAAACCCCTAATTTGGAGGTAATTTAGGGCCAGGTTTTTTTAACTTGCTCTACCGTTTGTAGTCAGATAATACAAAACTTTATAAACTGAAAAAGTGGGGCAACTGCTGCTATGAGAGCTGCAGAAGAGCCAGTAGAGAAACAGGTCAGTAATCTACAACTACTTCCTTTACCTAGCATCTTTTATTTGATTTTGGGGTCCAGTTATTCTTGAGGTTGCCCATGTGATCACTTGCAGAGAATTGATGGTTGATGATTTTGTATTAAAATCTGAGGGTGGGGAAGAAAGGGAACGCTGTATCATTAGGCCAGTTCAGAACACAAACTAATAAAAAAAAAGCTCACGAAAAGAACACTGAAGAAATTAAACAAATTCATCGTGTTTCTGATGCTTGCCAACTTAAACAATTTAAAATAAAAATTATTTTATTTTAAGTTAAACATTTCTAAATCCTGGCTGCACATTTTTTTGTTCGTGCCAGCCTTTACTTTGCAAAGATTTGATAAATAACGAAATGCTACATCACCTTTTACAACCTTTTCATTAGAGAAGCTGCTGCTCTACATTTGAAATATAACACTACAAGTGTTAGGGGAAAGGTATTCAATGGACCAGCTTAGGACGAAGAAAACCCCACGACACCACAGAATAGAGCATTCGAACCTTTTCAGCATGGCTCTACTAGACGGTACAACATATGCTGGCATTATACCAACAATATTTTTCAGCACTGCGTCAGAAATTCTTGGTTTCAAGTCTCATTTTGTGCAGTGCGCCTCAGCAGGGCGACAAGGTGCATCTTCCCCATAAAAACTCTGTTAGTCTCAGCTGATTTGAAGCTGATTCACTTTAAGAAAGTTGGTATGGGGTAGAACAGCCCCTGTTCCCCTCAGAAGAACTGGATAATGAGAGCAAAGGTGAATGACAGATACTAAATCCTTTCGGTTTCACCAGGTCTGAAACGCCAGGGCCAAATCTTTTGTTGGTTGGTGACATTTAAAAAGCTCATCAGATGAATGTAAGAAAGGCTGTGCCTTTTCTTCAGAACTCCATTAGCAGGCTTGGTTAACCAGCTGGTATTTACAGGCTGGTCTACTGGAACCTGGACAAACTTGAATTTACACATTTTGTAAAAATAAATTACAAGTAGGCTGCAAAGAAATAAAATGTTAGTTAACTCCCTGAACACCGCTCTGACATTCTGTCCTGTTTCTGCGCTTGGCTCTGCTCTAAGTGCAAGGAGCTGAGGATGGCTTGCACACTCTTCTGCTTACCTTCTTCCCCTGCCACCTAAACAAACCACGACGAACACACGGATTTCCTCAGGGCTGTAACAACCAACCACAAAGCATCAGCTTACCTGTGTGCAGCGAGAGATGCCGGGACAAAGTCTGCTGTCGACCAAACACTTTTCCACACACATCACAGGGACAGAGCTGAATGGAAAGAGCTGGTCGTTAAATTTCCAAGATGGCAATCCATTTCCCACCTCCAGCCCCAGCTTTTCTGTTTCTATGCCAAAAAACACATAAACAGAAAGTACTATTTTAAGAACTCTGAAGACTGAGGATTTCATTCCATAGAGTCCTGTAGGTGTCATATAAAATGCAACACCTCAGCTGCACGCTGTGTGATCTGGCACATGAGTTCATGTAAAAAGGAAACTCTCGATGGAAAGGAAATTAATCTTTCATACAGCATCCTTCATACGTACTCTAAAGCAGAACACTTAGTCAAAACGTTCTAGACATAGATGTATTCAAAGAGTTAAACCAAGTTATGTAAAGCGAGAAAGTCAATAGTGAGCATGGGAACACATTAACCTCTAATTCTGGTTTTGTGGAGAAAACACTCCTTCGGCTTTTTCAGTCACCCACCTTTACCTGGTGCCTGAAGAAGGCCTGGCCTGAGATGGGTATCTATTTTATACTGGATTATTATTTATGGCTGAATTCCAAATGACACAGGATTTTTTTGCTACATGAGCAGTCTTACATTGAAGGAGAACAGAAGATTGCTCAGACAAACGGCAAACCAAGAGGACACAGCATGCCAGTGAGTGGGTGGCATCCGGGGTAAGCTCTACCCAGCACCTGCTGTCCTCAGGCATCAAAATCCCCAGCTTAGAGGGCCGTCCACTGAAAAACTGAGACCCAGAGCAAGCCATGATCTTTAAAGAAGTGTTTTTAATTGTTTCAGGAACAGAGGGAGTGTGCCATACAAAAAAAGAAACTCCACGCAGCATAAAACACAGACATGAAGGCACTCTGTAAGGAAGTAGAGAGAAAAGGACGGGGAATGAGGAAGAGAAAAAAAGGTACACGGTGCTTCAAGAAGTTAAAAGCAAGGCCAGTTTTGATCCGGACAGCAGGCAGCAGAGAGCCCATGGAGCCTGGGGATAGCAGTGATACTACTTAGCTCACTAAGAGAAACAGTATCAGCAAGCCTTGCGCAAAGAAAGACTCTCTGCAAGGGCCCTGTTGCCTGAGGAGAAGGGACCGCTGTTTTAAGAGGTGCATAAAACTGCGCGGGTACTCAGCAACTTTCCAAATACAACAGCCAGTGGCGAGGGGGCTTGGTTTAAAGACTTACTTCTGGTAAAAGACCTTCTATTTCCACTGGAATGAAAGATGCAACACGCAGAGCACCTTTCTCTAAACCGAGACTGCCTGTGGGACTGCTGCCCAGAGTTAGCTCCGCCAGCGCGTGTGTGCACGCCGTGATGGAGGAAAACCATTTGGCTGGGATTTTCAGGTAAACAGGAGGAGAGGAGCTGAGGACAGGAGTACAAAAACCATCTTATTGAGTACAAGTTACTATCGTGGAGGTTGGCACAAACCAGCAAAATCTTCATCTGATGAAGCGCCGAGGAATAAACACCCCCCTTGTACAGGAAACCCTCGCTGATAGAGTCACCTACCACTACAAGTTTGACTGCCATGTCTGAAAGAGTCTCTCCTTCACAGATAGGTGTCCAGGCGGCCCCACTGTGGCTTAGGCAAAAAGCCGTCAAGCATTCTCGTTAATTTGAGCAGTAATAAAAACAATGCCTCATTTGGGGCAGAGATTCCACATGGCAATCTCAGGGATGGTCGTGCTCGCCAGCCCCTTTTCAGCTGCTGTTACTTTCTCCTCTAACCCTGTAAGATGTACAATATTCAGCACACCAGAGGAATTATGAGGCACCTCCGAGTGCTACCACCCAACAACACATTTTTCTTAAAAGAATTTCTCGTTAGAGAACAAGTTCTGTCTATTCAAAATAGTCATTTAGTGAAATTAAAAAGGAAGACCCCCCCCATCCCCTAAGGGCTGTAAGTGACCCATAACCTCCAAGAACTTCAATAAAGAATGATTCTTTTTGTTACTATCCTTGAGTTCAAAACAATGGAAAAATCTGACTCTCCACTAATGCTACAGATATTTTAGCAGAGGTTTTTGAGTACATAATCAAAACAGTGCTTCAAAAGAGGAATATGGTAATAATTATAAGAGAAGGTCAGAAGGGTGTAGGTTGCTTCAATATGGTCACAACAAAAATGAATTAATTGGGACACATACCAAACAAGCAGGCTCAATTAAGTAAATAAGTCTCTTAACAATTCACTTCAGCATTAGTCATCAGCCCTCTTTTACGTCTTCAGAAGAAGAAATATAGTATTCTCTTCCCTATGGTGGATTTATAGCTATCAGTTCTGGAAAGCTCATGAGAAGCTGGAAAAATATCAGCTTTCAGATTATCTTGAGCTGGTGAAAGCCAGTCCTTTGCAAAGCAGCTGCATATTTTTCATTGATGCAAAAGAGGATACTGGAGGTGTTTTGAAAATACCTCTGTTTACTTTAAAGATTTACTCCTGGCATCCTAACTACAGTGCTGCTTTCTTCTCTTTTGACTGAATCTTTGCTCTGTAGCAAAGTGCTTTTTCTATTCAGCAAGCTTCTTGGCTTGTTCATGGCAAACCAGAGTTGGTCTCTGGTGTGACAGGAGCCTCAGCACTTTGTGGAAGATCTCTCAGCTCCAAGAGAAACCACCTACTTCCACCCACCTTACCCTCTGGGCTGCTTTGTCTGCAGCCTGGAAACTGGAGCTCTGTGTCCATACAGTCATCCAGAAATCTTTCCAGAACATACCCAGCAACTGACCTCACCGGTGACCTGAAGAATAAGGTGAGTCAACATCCACATGCAATCCTTGGGCTCTGTCTCTAATTAACGCTGTTAATGATGTTTTCTGTGAAGCGAGTACAAGTCCAGTGACTCTGAGACCATAATACTGGTTTGTGCACAGCATTCCCTGTGTATCCCAAAGCACTCTACGATATACTTAGCATCATTATCCTTCAAGAATACCTTACACAGTGGCTAGGAAGAAGACGGACTGAGACCAACTAATGTTAAATAATAAATCACCGTTGTGAGATATGTCCCACAGAAATCCATCTTTCACCATGACACCTCTATACTAAAATGAAGAAAGAAAAAAAAAAAAAAGACTTCACATAAAATTTCTGCTTTAAACAAATATTCCACAGCAAATTCCAAACCTTCTATGTTAGAGAAGCATACATGACAAAATAATATTGAAATTATTAAGTAAGTAATAGACTCTATTTCTGTATGGGTTTTGGAGTTTAAAACAAAATACACTTAGTAAAATGGAAGGCTTCCAAGTTCTCCAGTACATCATTAAAAAGTAACAGGAAGATTAAGACTCAGTATATTACAGGCTAGTAATAAAATTATTTTGAAATCCTTTTGCATAGAAGTCTTAAAAGCTAAAAATTTTATGTAAAGGTAGAACTTAATTCTTAGTGAAATTTAGCGAAATACATGTTTATGGACACCTTTCCTGCCTTTCTGTATCACCTGCTATCATTTCCCTACTAACCCCAAGTCAGCTTCATAATGAGTAGCTGTGTAAAGCTGATCATCCAAGATGAGGTTAGAACCTGCCAGGACTCACCATCTGTATTTTCCCTAAAGTGACGATAAGGTGGACATCAACTGCAGAAATACTGTTCTGTCCCTCCTCTTGCCCCTCCAAATTGATTAATTTCTGGCAAACAAAGCCCAGCAGCTTGAGAGAATTACTTTTTACCCCTTTCCAAAGCTGTTGGGCATAATTCTGAACATGTATGTATTTTCAGTTTTCACATTTAGGGTTTCATTTTTTTTCTCTTATCCTCAAACTGGTAATATCAATATGGAGAGTGCATTAACTACCCCTTCTGAAAAGCCTTTAGCCTGACTTTTGTCCAGAAATGCTAAAAGAGCCATATCTGGTTGAAGCTGTAACTGAAGAAGAGAACAAAGTGTGACCTGAATACATAAGTAACTGTCTGGAGTCACCAAATCAGCCTTGTGACTGCTAGTAGCTGTCACGCACAAAAGCTTCCCCAGGGATTGGCTTTGGACTCTGGTATGTGGTACTTTGATTACTTATTTTCTTTTACTTAGCTTAGTATTTTTCAATTACTGCTTCACAGTGTTTTACACTACATTATGTTTTAATCTGTTGTTCAATGTCATGCCTACCTTTATATCTTTAGACTAATAACTGAAAGAATGACACCACTATTTAACTGAAAAAGACAAAGCTAAGAAAACAAACGAAAAGTATGCTGAAGCATCTAAGAAGATAAATTTGTATTTATAACCTTTGCTGGTTTACTGTCTGCTCTCACATCCTAAAACTTACTTCTGCTGCTTCTGTCATGGACCTGTTGGAGCGGGTCCAGAGGAGGCCACGAAGATGATCAGAGGGCTGGAACACCTCTCATGAGGACAGGCTGAGAGAGTTGGGGCTGTTCAGCCTGGAGAAGAGAAGGCTCTGGGGAGACCTTCCAGCAGCCTTCCAGTACCTAAAGGGGGCCTCCCTCCAGGAAAGATGAGGAAGGACGCTTTATCAGGGAGGGTAGCTATAGGACCAGTTTTAAACTGATAGAGGATACATTTAGATTAGATATTAGGAAGAAACTCCTTACTGCAAGGGTGGTGAGGCACTGGGACAGGTTGCCCAGAGAAGCTGTGGGTGCCCCATCCCTGGAGGTGTTCAAGGCCAGGCTGGATGGGGCTTTGAGTAATCTGGTCTGGTGGGAGGTGTCCCTGCCCATGGCAGGGGGCTTGGAACTAGGTGATCTTTAAGGTCCCTTCCCAAACCATTCTATGATTCTTTGATTCTCTGTTTCATCTTCATACCTCTGTAGACCTCAGACGCAACAAAATCCAGAAGGGCAGGTCCTTATGGTCACATGGAATCCTACAGATATAAATTAAATAGATTGTCCTTTGCAGTAAGTATTCCTTCAAGAGGTGGAAGTGAGAGGTGCTGATGAGTCTTAACAACAAAGGTCAAATTTATTATCTTTCCATTATTCTGGAAGTATATGTCACATTTACTTGGGGTTATTCGAACAGTTTGACACCACACAGATGGTGAAGAAGAAATCAGTTAAGTAATTTTGAAAATGAAACGAACAGAAATCCTGTGAAGGGAGAAAATAGAGACTGGCAGTTAGACTATTTTCAATCAATCCTGCTTGCAAGCCAAATCTGATGAAGAAAACAAGTTGGATGTCTAGAGGATGTGGTGACAGAATAGCCACCCAGGGTGAGGCTGAGCGCTAAGAGGGAAAGATGGCCAAACTTAGAACAGGAGGTGAACTGGGAAACGGTAGACGAGAGCTGACACAGGAAAAGAGGAAAGGAAGCATGCAGTACCTCCCTTCTCATACGCCAGTGGAGAAAACTTGATGTGAAGAATACAAGATGCAGAAGGAAGCTGCCATGGGAGAATGCATCTAAAAAATTCCACCAAACCAGAAAATGAATAAACTGACAGCGAAACACTGCCGGACAAGGTACCGAGGATTCTATGAGCTCATGGCAAGAGGATGAACACTACCAGTAGTGCAGATGTTCCACAGCAAGGCACCTCACTGCTCTGAAAGACTTACGACGTTAAACAGTCATCAGATAACTTTTGGTTACTACCAGCCCGAGCTGGATCGCTGCTAGCCTGTCCTTTGCAATCTTTCAAGTACCTGTTTACCCAAGAGGTAAATACACTGTACGCAGCTCTACATGACCGTCACAAAAGCTTGTTCCATTTGTAAAGTTATTTCTATTTTGTTGTGTCTAAAAGACAAAAAGTTCAAGAAATTATTTATTCAGAAACAAGGTGTTCAGGTCAGGCAATCATACACACACTGCTTTAAAAACCATCTATTTGGTCAAAGAAATTTTCTTCCCTCCTTCTGTCTGCATTCATCTGTGGTTTTATACTGTCTTCCTACTTTCTGCAGTGTCCCCATTATCAAAGATGCATTTTATTGCTTTGGAGCCTTCCACTTACATGTTCATCTATCACCTCTGGCAAGCACACTGTATTTAAAAATTGAGAACTCCTTTTGTGAAATATGTAATTAAGGCTCTGCTGCAAGCTTGTTTGCTGAAAGCCTGCAAAAGGCTCGCAAACTCAAAAATATATTGACTATATGAAATTGCAGTGCTCCAAATACTATATATCTTTCTCCCTTCCCAACTTACTTTCACATAGGTTTTATTTGTAGCACCAGAATTCTTATTTCTAGTAACTCAGTTAAAATAAACAGTGGAATCCTTCCAGGTACTGTAAGATATGTCTTGCGACTTATCTAAGGTATCTGCGATCCTGAGTGGTCCTGCAGTCTTCATTTGTCACCGCCAGCATCACAGCAACCTGTCTGGTCTTATTTTAGGGTGTATCTTTTACTGCGAGCAGACTCATCCACTCAGCCACACTCAGCCAGAGATAAGCAACTGCCTTTTTGGCATAAAAATTTTCTATATTCCCCACAAAGATAAAAAGAAGAAAAGTTTGTTGGTTTTTTTTGTTTTTTTTTTTTTTAAACTCAAGCTTCGGCTGAAATTGCGAGCTAGTTTGTCTGACACTTTGTGGTGGTTTTTTTTAATGCCTTTTTTTAGCTATTAAGAGCAGTCAGTGCTGGCCCCTCTAATATCAATTCAGGGGCATCTGTTCAGACAAACCCAAGTCCCCTTGTGCGTGTTGTGGACTGGCCAGAGGTGAGCTTGGACCAGCGTGGGAGGCATCCAGCGGTGGCAACAGAGCCCTGTGCCCAAGCTAGCGCGTTTGAAGCGTGAACAAAGGAAGGGTCTATTTAGCCATGCTCTCAGTCACAACCTCCGTCAGGTATGAGAAGTTATTTGCAAGGATTTAATAATGCTCTAGTAATAGAAATTAACACAAAATTATTGCTCAAATAAAAGAACCCTAGTTCCACATGTGAGGGGGACGTGTACTTTTTGTTTCGTAAGTCCTGAAAAACTGCACATAATCAGATAGTCTGAATGACAGAACAACTGCGCAGAGGAAGTCTCCTTGCTAAATAAAAAATTTACCAACTAATGCTCTTTTTTTTTTCTCAAATGCTTTTGCAAATATCTAACATTACTATGGAGTATGATAAAAAGTAGTAATGTTACGATAATTTAAAATCCTTGATATGGAAGAAAATAGAACCCAAGTGATTTTATGTATCAGTAGCACGGAGCTTAAGTTGCTCTTTCTAAAAACATCAACCATGAAAGCTGAAAATATTTCAATAAAGAGCTTGCACGACCCACAAAAAGAAACATTAGTATTGTGCACGGAAGAATTCCAGATGTGCAATGATAGGCAACAACACTTGAAAAGGTCACTGAGAAGTGATAAAGATCTCAGGGTTTCTAAAAAGAATAAAAACAAATAAAAGATGAACTTTAAAGACATCTCCACAGAGGAACATGGGAAACCAGAGAAGCCCACTTCACTGCTAACACTGAACTCATTGCTCAGAAATGGCCAGTAAGAAACAGCATGAGAAAACCAAAAGCCCCGTCGAGGCAGAGACAGGGTAGGGACACACTGACAAAAACACAAGAACACTCCCCATCTTCTACCTTTGCATCAAAACTAACACCTATTTTAACCTCACTTATACAACAGAAGATTTCTGAGTAAACAGCGAGGCTTATGATAACCTTCATCTGCATTATAAAGCTTTGAGATTTGCTTTTATTGTCTGTATTAAGCTCAAAACATAAGAAACAACCAAGAAGAGAGCCAATCCCCAGTTCAAAACTTAAATCAGTCTATGTGAATTCTGTGCAAGGAGGCTGGAGTTGTAGATTTTTACGGAACCCTAAAGCTGCAATCATTTGCAGTCATTTATTGAAAATTATTTTTATAATACATACACCATGACATCAAGTTGAGGACAGCACTGGACAACCCCACCTATTCCCCCCCTGCTTGTATTATCTACTATACTGCTTTAGCATACAGCATAAACCGGATTGTCTTGGTGGTAACTTTATTTCTTACACAATAAGGAAAAATAGAACAATGTAAAATTCCTGACATATGTAAAGTAAGGCCCTGAGCTGTGAATTTACTGGCTAAAAAGTAGTAGTCATGGAAGAGTCCCTGTAGCTCACTGCAGAGGCTCCAGGAGTTCCTCAATCGTTCACAGTTATCACGGTGGAGGAGGTTAGTTTGGTTTCCTGACTACAGATGAAGTAATGCAATAGGGCTCAGAGGGAAACTGGTTTATTTTTTTCACTGGGGGAGTTGAGACATTGCAAGAAAGGGGTAGGAAGCACTAGCAAATCCGCTCCCCCAAAAGGGTTTTTAATAGTTTATCTGGTCATTGTTGGCCAAGGGAACAATCGCTCTCCTTCCAGTAGAAAAGAGCTCCATCATCATAACTTTACTTTTTTTGCTTGTTTAGAAATTATAGGTATTGTAAATAAAAGTTAAATCCTGCATCTATTGTCAGAGAAAGACATGGTAATGTTATCTTTGCACAATATATTTTATTTCAATAGAATTCTAGAATATCCTCCTGAAAATATCTTTGTGGTAACTGCAAGATGTACCAAAATGAATTTACATAAGCTCTCTTTAATTCACTCCCAAGCAGGTGACCCTCACATTTAGCTCAGCCAGTTACACTGCTTGTAACATTTATTTTGGGTGCTACAACACTGAGTTCATATGAACTTATGAAAGTATAATTTACTGCTATTGTTATTTTTAAACCACAATTAATTGATTTCCATAATGCCAATAGCTTCTACCCTTTTAATTTCTTTCCTACAATTCTGCTTAAGACACACTTCCTAAGAAACCCTGTTAAAAATCACTCAGAGCCATTTGTGCATGTTTAGGACTACGTATGTACAAGTTTTCTTTTTTTTTTTTTTCTTTTTTTTGGTCAATTTCTACTGCCAAGTCCACATGAAATAGCAGCTTTTCTTTTATAGAGAGAAGGTAATAACACATCTAGGGCACTTTGCAGAGGCTAACACTAGTACTCCCCATCCAGAATTCAGATACAAATAAAGACAAATTGGCCTTTAGACTACATTTTTCTTTCCAGCTTTCTGCATCCTTTTTAGTGAAGCAAAAGCTGCTGCACTAGAGAAACTGTAAGCTGGTGACCAGAAACCTCAGTGAGGGAATGCAAAATAAAGCCCCAAATGCAGACAGAGTCTCTCTTCCTGAGCGGAGTGAATTAACACAACAGAGTCAAAACTAGACGAAAGTAACTGTGAACATTCAGCCAGATCCACCTTTCCATGTTTCAGCAAGCTGCCAAAGAAAGGCACCACCCTTTGCAGTATGTGGTTGCTGCTGTGGAAGAAAAAGTTCTTACTGCTTTTATTGCAGATTCCCCAAGTGATAAGCAGTACATCTGCCATTTCCTTGAAGCCCTTAACTCACTCTTTTTAAGAGATTCAGCTCTCTCCTTCCTCTCTCTCTTATCACAAGCACAGGCATCTACCCGCAAACCATCATCTCCTTCCTTCTGTACTACTCTCCCATCTGCCTTCTGCTGAGGTTGCATTTGCAGGGCACTAGTCAGTACCACAACTGCCCCAAACTCAACTAAACCAGCCAGCAACCAGTGGGGCAAATTTGTACCCTGATTGAAAACATGCTGTAGAAGACAAAAAAAGTCTCTTCAGCTTTGCTTAGATAATTTTTAAACAATGGTCTTTTATATATATATACACACACACACACAGAGCTGTCCAAACTGCCTGATGAATTTTGCATTTAATTTACTCTTAGGCAGACAAATATTACAGAAGACAACCTTGTACAAGCTAGGATAGGTGAGGATTGAAGAGTCCCAAGGTAACTCTAAAAAGAAGTGTCAGGAATGATGCGTTCCAATTCCTTTTGCAAAGTGAGAAAAGTCATTTTAAAACCTGTCTTTCTATTTCATGTTAAGCTTGCATTTCGAGAAAAGTCATTTTAAAACCTTTCTATTTCATGTTAAGCTTGCATTTGGAAAAGTTTCATATTCAGGAAACAGTCTGACTCAATGCTGATGTTCACTTTTACAAAAGATTCCGATATTAAGAAAGACAAAGGAGGATATGAAACTTTAGATGAGTCTGAGTAAGATGCAGAGTCTAAAACACAGCATGTTGAGTATTTATAAACCAAAAGCCTCATCTATCAAGTCTCTTTCAAGACGTTCTTTAATCACCATTATAGCTTTGCTACTGAATTTATATCACAGAATTAAAGCTGGAAGGGACCTCAGGAGGCCACCTTGTCTCTCCCTCTCCCAGAGGCACACCGGCCACACACCAAACATACCTGTCAGTCCTGACAGGTGCTTGTCTAACTTATTTGTACAAAACAGAGGTTCCACAGCCTCCTGTGACAGTTGTTGCAGTGCACAACAACTCCTATTGCTAGGAAGTTTTACTCGGCTTTTAACTTAAATCTCTGCTGTCTCTTAAGCCTGCTATTCCTTATTCTGCCCACAAAAGCATAGGCAAGGTTTATTCTCCTTCTCTCAAAGCTGTCATTTTACACATTTGAATACCATTATCATGTCTCCCCTCTTTTCTTCTCCAGACTAAATAAACACAAATTCTCCAACCCTTACACACAGCTCAAGTTTTCTAAACCTCTGACCACTGCTGTCCTCCACGTTGTTCTTGTACTACAGAGCCCAAAATTGAATTCAGCGCTCCAGCTGTAAAGCAGAATTACCACATGTGCCTTACAGACAACATTCCCAACATCTCAGCCGGATGTTTGCCCTTTCTGCAATGCATACAATGTCAGTGCTACATACAGTGTCTGACCTGGACTGTTCCATTAAGTTGCCCTGCCTGGGCATTCATCCCTCCCCTTTCTTTCTTTTGTCCTCACTGAATTGGCTACTATTTTCCAGACTCTTTCTTCAATTCCTCAAGATAAGACTGAACTCTAATTCTGTCCTCTGAAGTGCTTATGGCACCTCCACGCATGGCGTCTCCAGGACATTTAATAAACACACTTTCTTTTTCATCATCCATGACCTTAATAAAAGGCTTCCACACGTGGTCCCTGGGGTTTGACAGCTACACTTAACCACTTAATTATAGTTGTACCTACTCTTGGTTTCCTTGCTTACTATAAGAACTTTATGGGAGGTAGCACCAAAAGTCTCACTCAACGCAAGAGGTCAAGTTTCTTCAAGGACTTGGCAACAACTATTGTTAGGCTTCTTTCCATACAAATCTCCAAGTTGGTTACAGTTGTCCTTCCTGAAGCCAGCCACTGTTATTTTGCTGTTTTCCCTTCTTCCTTTCTCCAAAAACACATTCTATGACTTCATGGTCATTCTTCACCAAGTTGCATTCTGTCACCCGTATCAAAACACGGGTCCCAAGAACTTGCCAGACAGCCTTATGTTGTCCTGAATTCACTTACCAGCAGAGGACAAGGTAGGCAAAATCCCACATTTCTCATTCTGCACTTTGGATAAGCTCAGGAAGCCCTGGGCGTATCCTCAAGTCAAATTTGACCTCCACTTGGTGTTACATATTTATTTAAAAATATTGATCGTGACAATTATTTTAATTTTTTAAAAAATCACTTGCTGTTGAATAACTATTAGAGACTCAGAAAACCTATCCAAAAATGATAAGAGAAGCCAAAACCTGCCCTGTTTGAAAGGGTAAAATACCTAATAGCTTACTTTTATTTTTCCATGTGGGATAAAACAGTTACCTTTGGCTATTTTGCTTTGGATTTGATGCTGGTGGTGTTTCCTAATGTTTTTTGTTTGCTAGGTTTAATGAATGGGGTCTAGTGTGGGTTTATTCTGAATGAAACCAGAAAGTATTTGTTCTGAGTAAAATTACTTTGTTCTTCTGTCCTTTACCATGAGGTTGATCCTGGTAAAGGAGGAACAAGCATAAAAGGCAAATGGAATAAAAATAAATATTTTTGCCTGTATGAGGAGACTGCACAGTATTAGAGGGGAAAAAGTTACCCTGTATAAAAGCAGCCCATAATAAAACAAGGATCACAAATTTTCAGATGGATGTCAAGTGCCTTTCAAGACAGCCATTAGACATGGACCTGAATGTGTATCTTTCTGTTTGTCTATTTTAATTAACACCTTTCATTTTGAAGATCCTGTAAATAATTGGCAAAATAATTAGTGCAGTGACTTCACAAGGAAAAGAAGTGAACTCTGTATGTCCATAACAATTCATGCAAAGTCCTACTATTTAACATGTGCTGTACTGAGAGAGGGATTGGCCAATTCACTCGGAGTTTCACGCGCTCCTCAGAAGGATCTGATCACATTGCCCTTAGTTGCTGTGGGAATGGCCGGTAAATACTGATAGTTGAGAAAAATTAAAACATGTACAACTACGCGCATGCTGCACACTTCACTTGTCCTATTTTAGCCAAAGAACACACTGTGCATGTTTGAGCAAGAAGCGATTTGCTGATTTGAAATGGTCTATTCTGCATAATAATTTTTTCAGTTTGGAAAGGGACTTGGTTAGCTATGAAGATTGCGTGGCTGCTCAGGACGTAGTCGCTATTACGGTATCACAGACCTGCAACACACACGCACTAGATGCAAACCTGTCTGGCAGCAGCCCCAGAAAAAGCTGCAAGGGAAATGTAATGCTGTAATCAGTTGCAGCCACTTTGGTTATGATCCCATTAAATGAACCAGAAATTTGGAACCCTGGGCTCGATGACTGTAGTGCAAAGCGGTTGTCAAGGCAGCTGGGTGCATAGCGAAAGAAGGCTGCACCCAGGCAGACGATCATCGCAATCTGAAGACAGGATGCGATATATAAAAAACGTGCTAGAGCCAGAACTACCGTCGCACAGTTTAGCACTGAATTATGTTGAACAATTTCTGCAAAATCTGCCTTGCTTTGGAGAGCTATGCCAAGCACAGCCCACTTCTATAGCAGTCCAACTATCTCACCTTCCTAGAATCACTTTCCACAACTTGCCAGCTATCTGTCTCTTGCTATCAGACTTCAGAGAGCAACCACGATGGCTGACAGTCCCTAGCCTTCTACAGAGTGCAAAGCCAGAGAGGTACACCAGTCAACGTGCACTCAAAAGACATTCTTTTTGTGTGAAGAATGAGAAGTAAAATGCACGTTGGAGATAAGGAACTAAAATCAGTTACACAAATCAATCTGCCACTCTGTCACAAAAATTTTCGTACCATCTATGAAGCTGTCATACAGGTTAGATTTGTCAGAGGGATCTCTCCAGTATTCTTTTTCATGCATCTGCGTGGATTTTTACACAAACATACACATGCACACATGTGCATTCACATACAGAAAAAGAAGAGTATCTGATTGAATCTTACCCCAGACAGGTACCAGAAGAGAAACAAAATTAAAAAGGTGCTTTTGAGGACCAGGCTTTGCAAGGCTTAGTGAGTACCTACCATTGTGTTCTGCAGGCAGCGATGACAGTGCGGCATCTACCTCCAACATGGCTTTCACAACAGGGGCGTTTCACAGAAACACTGAGACAGAAATGAACAACAGGACCAAGTGCCTGATGGAGCATGCCTTAAGTAGTGAATTAAGTGCTACTCTACACTTTTCCACCCTGCTAGGAAGCCAACAGGGTCAGGCACTCTCATCATCAAGAAACTGAAGGGAATATCTAATGTCCTGGGTGCGTAGAGCTCATAACTCAGACCAAAACTGAAAGCAAATAAAATGACCATAAGTACTAATAATGGGATAAAGCAGGGGGGGAAATGCACTATATAAGTCAATTGACACGCACGTGCACTCCCTCTGCAACTATATTGGCAATAAAAATTGCTGTTCCATCACAGGGACACAAACCGCCACCGGGATCTTGAAATATTCTTTTAGACTCTTAAAGAAGTCTGAAGTCCAGCAAATGTGATTAAGGAATTGAAACATCTGTCATACAAGGAGAGCCTGAGAGAGCTAGGACTGTTCAGCCTGGAGAAGAGGCAGCTTGGTAGGATCTTTCCAATCTGCATAAATACCCGACAGGAGGGACCAAGAAGATGAAGTCAGTGATGCCCAGTGGAGAGGAGGCAAGGGCACAAACTGAGACACAGGAAATTCCATTTAAACATATGATTTTTTTTTTAATTTATTTTTTTTTACTGTGAGCATGGTCAAACACTGGCACAGGTTGCCCAGAGATTGCCCAAATAATCTCCATCCTTGGAGATATTCAAAACCTGACTGGATACAGTCTTAGGCAACAAGCTGACTCTGCTCTGAGGAATGGGGTGAAACTAGACTTCCTACCTCAACCAGTCTGTGATTCTCTCAAAAATAATAATCCACAGGTTCTGCTGTCCTGAATGAATTAGAAATCAACTGCTTGTAATTGTGCTCTTAACCCCTAGCTTTCCTTTCTAGCATTTAGGACTGTGAAGAAAGCCTTCCTACAGTAACCAGAGGATTACCCCCAATGTGAAGTTCAAGGCTTATTGGCAGATGTAAGTAAACAACAACCACAAGAAGGTGTGAATTGTTGTAATTAACTCCATGGGTACATAGCTGGGAAGTTATACAAGGGCAATTTAAATGCCAACGTTTCATCGCTGATCGCTTCAGCAGAAATCCTTGGGGCTTGTTCGCTTCACAGTCCCCCAAGGCCTAAGGACATTTTCCAGGGTGACAGAATTGCCAACAGTCCCCTACGCAGAAATCAAACCCTCAATGTGTCCCTTCATTTCTGCAGTGCAGTTACAGTGGTCTTTGGTCAGATTCACTCCAACCTCATATTCCATTTATTAAGGCCTGACTTTCTTAACTAACCTAGTGATGATCTTCAGAGCTGGTTGCTGTAGATGGTTGCAGAAGTTTAGTTTGCTGCAGAGCACACAAGACGAGAATCAAGCACAAATACTGCCGGAAAATAGTATACATGAATGAGCAAGTCTGCAGGTTGGACACAAAGAGCTCTTGCTATCTACTTTCTGGATGCTTTAAGCCACACAAAATTACAACATCAAGAAGTATACTGACCTTAATGTGTCTTTAAAAAGGGATTAGGAAGGAAGACACATGCAAAATACTTCATACTAAAGAATGTGGTATCTGTGCAATATGAATAGCTTGGTTATTTATCATGTTCAAGTTAAAACTCTAAACCCTCAGGAGGTATTTTTCAACTAGAGTCACAGACAAAAGTAAACAAGATTAAACATGGTCACAGCCACGTCAATCTCATACAAATGCTGAAATTTCACACGGTTGAATGATATGGCCTTGCCTTCACCATGCTCACATCCCAACATTCCCACAAACTGTTAGACAAAAAAAAATTAGTTCTCTGCTTTCCCTGATCTAGCTTAGTGTGGCCGCACAAACGTCAGTACTGCTGTGTTGGAGAATGTGGAAAGATGAGGCCCAGGAAGCAGGCAGATTTTCCCCTTTAAGTATATTAAAGTTACATCAGAATTACTGCTTCAGAGAAAAGTAGTAGCAGGAGGATGTATGAACAGTAACAGGAGAAACGTGTACGTCTCCTGAATAGTCCTGGAACTCCAAACATACAGGAGTCTTTGTTACACATATTTACTTATTTCGATAAACATAAATATGGGATAATGCCACTAATTACATCATCAATAAAAGTGCAACTCACAGTACCAAAATCCAAAATTTTTCCACTATGTTTCCAATTTTCTGCAGAACTAAGTATCATGCTACTGATTCAATATTGGCTTCTGGACATTTCTGAAGAGAAAGCATGGCCTATCTTACATGACAATCTTACAGGTCAATAAAGAACCTGGAGACACAGTGACAGAAGAGGCTCTGATGCATTTTTAAAAAGGTACTTGAGGACAGAAGCATTATTGGCTTTATTTCATTGAAATAAAATACACTGGTAAATTTAGCTCTGGCACCAATGGACAACATTAAAAAAGCCAGGGCTATTCATGGACTACAACTATCAAAACCTACACCCTTAGTTCCAAGTCTATTTTAGCCGTGTGAAATTCACTTACCACAATCAAAATTGCAGGTTTGCAAGAAGTAGTAAATTTTCACCAAAAAAAAGATATTTTTTTTTAAATTTAATTCTCTACAGATGAGATTGTTTCAATATTTGGCACTGTCAATGTAAATAAAGGATACCACCAGGTCCTTGGTGAGTAGGAGAGAAAATAATGAAACATTATTATATTACACACAGATATACGTGGAGGAAAAATACTCCCAAGAACCCACAGTTGGAGTCTTTGCCAATATTAATGAACTGACCGGAAAAGGAATAGTGAATATCACTCATCTGGATTTCATGAAGGCAGGTTTGATTTACAGAATGAGTCAGTGCAATAGTGGAAAACTATTAAAACACATTAAAGATTGGCTAAGGGTCACCAACACCAGCATAAGATCAAGTTTTTAATTTATCTAGCGATCTGGACTGAACTACATAGTCTGACATAAAACTAAAATCTAGTCTGTCAAAGAGTCTTATAAAACAGAAGATAAAAATGCCCTTTTTAAGCGACTGTTTGAAATGAAAATTTTCATTTCTTCTCCCTACCTTTTGCTAGGCCAAAAAAGGTGATTTTGCTATTCTTATAGGGGAAAGCTGAAATTATTGAATCGTTTTGGATATGATTTTGCATTGGATATGACTTTGATACTATGGTAATTTTTGAGCTAAGTGTGTTTGAGTGATGTGGAGATCAAGACTATTTTATCTCAATTTTTGAGTAAAAGTGAGCTTATTCAGTCAGTAATACAGAAAAATGTAATGTAACTACAACTAACTTTGTATGGTTATTAACATGCAAAATACCTTAAAAAAGCAAGGGAAGTAGCTCCTCAAATCTATTCAATACTTTTGAATGACATACTATGGGAAATTACTTTCTTCCCTTCTCAGAACATTAAGAATTCACCACAGATTATCAGGGAATTACCATGACTTCTGTGGGGCCGTCAAACACCCTTCTGACAGCTGTTGGAGATTTCATTGTCATTTCCTTGGGTACCGGACTTAAAAGCTGCTGCATGAGAATCACTTCTCCTGCCTGTGATACTGCTGACAGTCAGGATTACTTCACCTTTATTTCAGGCCAAATTCATCGCGACATTGTTATTTATTTATGTTTTTTTTTCCTCCAGTAAATGCCCCGATCAGTGCATTGTTCTCACACATCTTTTAATACATCTTTCCTAATTATTTCATACTCCTTGGAGATCTTATATGCTGAATGCCCTACAAAGAGTGTTCTTCCTCTTAAATACCCGATCTTGCAATTTTCTTATAAACTGGCTACGAACAGAAGAGAAGTGGTTTGCGCTGAAGAGGCCACTAAGCGGAAGTCTTAAGGACTGAACCGTACTTAAAGACCAACCATACTTAAAAATCCTCTTTAATAGCTTCAACATGAAAAACCCCAGCATTGCATTAATGAAAGCAATATCATCAATATGCAGAAATTTCAGAGTATTAAAGAAATAATCTTGAGAGCTAGAGTAACAAGTGAAACAATTCAAATTACGAGGCCATATGCCTAGAAAGCAGAAATAAGAATTTCTGTTGCATGCTGAAATAATCAGGTCAATTTGTAAAGGAAAAGAAAAAAATGCTACTATTTGATTAGCAAATGAAGTGAGAGTCATCCACATGGTGTAGTTACAAAGACTATGGTTAATCAGGAGAGGCTTTTCCAGCATACATATAGAAGATTGCATGCTGCTAAAAAAAGCCATTGGTAAGACCTTCTGTAAAATAGCATATATAGTTCTGATTACTCATATTTGCAGAAATTAATTTCCCTAAACAGAGGCAGAAAAAGTCTACGATGTCAGTCGGGAAATGGAAACCCTATCATACTAAAAGAGACTAAAAGACGTTGGCTGGCTTACTTTTTCAAAATGAATACAGGATTAGGGGGCTCTAAGATGACACATCAGATGGTGAACATCACAAGGGAGAAGAAGTATCAAAAGTTGAAGGACAGCATTGGTGAAACAACGAAAGTAAAACTTGCTGTGAATAAATTCAGGCTGAAAAGAGAGTGGTCCCAGCCCACTCCACCAGGAGTGAGCTTCTGAAACAGTGTCCAGATAACAAACAATAAGGATGACAGGTTTAAGATGGATCTTGATAATGAATGAGATTACATAATGTTGTTAGCTATTAAAGAAAAGAATTGAATCTGACACATGAGATATCTTACTGTCCTATGTTCCTGTAACTTTTCCCAATTCCTCTGCAGCTAGGGTGCCAAGAAGTCTGCAGACAGAAAGTTGGCAGGAGTCTGGGGATGCAACCACCCATACTGGTGCTCTCTTGGAAAGAAGCACGATGTAGGTGTGGCTCCACCAAGGCGACCTAGACCAACTGGCAGCGGAGGCTTCCTCATGCCACTCTGCCTGCCTGAGTCAATCCTGGTCACAGAGAGCCAGCACAGAGCAGCAGCTCAGACCCCACACTTGTGCGTCAGACTCTGCTAGCTGTGGTGACAGTGGCAGAGTTGCATTTTTGGATATGGGCACTGCTTAATGAACACTCTAGGCCCTTAGCAGGTAATCTGCTTGGATTTTAGTTGATGACTTGAAGATGACACTGGACTGGGAATTTCCTGTCATTTTCTTATGCTGTTCTTTTCTACTTCTTACTATCTTGTTTCAGGGATGAAGTAACCCAAAACAAATCTCAAGTGAAGGCATACAAACCATTTATCTATGGGACACCACATACACATTTCAACAGCATTTTCTGGTACATCCTGTTGGCCTTTGCAATAGTTTGTTACTATTCTTTTATGCTACTCCCTGCAGGGATAAAGTTTCTTCTGAGCTATCCATAGCACTACTGTTTCTTCTTGCAAGGCTGAAACTAGTAGGAAATCTACCTGTGGGTATTCTGCTGTTCTTTTACATGAATATCGCATTTGTAATTGGTTAAACATTTAAATCATATTCCTGGTGCTACTGTGAAGTTGCACATCAGGTCCAAGAATTTATTATGAAGCCGAGAAAAATCAACATATTTGGAATGATAGAGTTGTTCCAAAAATAAAAATGAAGCAGAAAGTGGCATTTTTGATTTTCAGTACACATGCTGCTATTACATATCAATCTTATAATCACAGAGCAATATGTATTATAATACACAGACCTATCAAGGTAATACTTGTATTACATAAGGCAGAATATGGGGCAGCATAAACATACAAACCCCAGTTCTCAGAAGCCATTCTAACACTCCAGGATGTCCTAAGGAACTAGATACTTTACATCTTTTAAGCAGAAAATTAAACATGCCACCAAAACCCAACCACAGTTTTAGTGGCCTAATGTAAAATTAAGTCTTACAGAGAATTAAAATTCTTATACATTCATCTTGGTATGATGTAAGAGTATTGCTGGTAGAGGCCATGTCCTCTGAGGTATCAAGCACTGCCTGAGGAGTCCAAGAGTTCTTGTCTTTCATCTGGGTTTATGTATATTCCATGTTATGCCAAGGTCAAAAACCAGGATTGAAGTGCTAACCTGGTTTACATTTTAATACTTAAAAGCACCACACCTGATCTGGTTCTCCTTGCCCCAAGTTACAAAATCCACTACTTCCTAGGCAAAGTGCAGCTGAGGCTAGCCTGAAGACCCTTGTCCTTATGCTACAAATTTTCTTCTTTTTCCTGCTATGCATATTTACCCTTAGACAACATCTAGCTCTTAACCTCATCTGCCACTTCACAAGCTGTCAAATGACTATTCAAGCATTAAAAAAAATGAAGGGTCTGTTAAGTTGTAAATTACATGACAATCTATAGCTGAAAATTAGCAGTAACGTGCCCAAAACTTTATTGATTGCTAAGAAAAGGTGAATAACCCCCCCTATGGCTGGCTGTGTAATTACTGACCTTTAGAACCCAAGAGCTATTAATTTAAGAACAGATAGCAGTGAACTAGCAAACGAGTTATTTTGCAACAGGACAGTAAAGGCACTTACCAAGTTTTTGCATGTGTTCAGTGCCACCTTGGATAGTATTGTTACATGCCTATATTTTCCATTTTAATGCAGAATACATCCCAAGCTACATCTGCACATAAAATGCCTGTCAACTAGTTCAGAAGATCAGTGGGAATGTACCCATGGATACCGAGGCCTTTCAGTATGTTTTAGGAACATCACATCCTTCCAAAAAGGTTTCTAAATTACTGTTAAACGCAGGAAAATTGTATTGCCAAGCTCAGCCGCTCTGATACATGTGCTGCAAACATTTCATCTGTACTCTGATGGATGGAAATGGCCAGTAACAGAATAGCAGACGGTAATCTGACATCAGTAAAGTTCCTTTACATATGGGAGACACACAAAACCCCCACCTCTGTTAATACGCCGTTACAGACACTTGCACAATTCATGGAAATGGTAGTTTAAAAACTATTAATACAAATGCTTCGGCAATATTTAACGTTTTTCTTTTTCTTCTTAATAAGAAGCACTTATTGTGATGGAGAGAGAGCTGCCTTTTGACAAAGCAAACTACATTTTAACAGCATCGCTCAGGTAGTGGAGTTTACAGTAAGAAAATTTTAAAAAGATATATTAACTGGAAGTAATGAAAGAAAAAGGTATCTGACCTGGTGCAGATGTCCTTCCATGAAGAGTAGTTTCATTAGGCAGGAGATCTTTTGAGTTGGAAGTGAACGGTGATTGTCTAAATGTGTCTTCAGAAAAGAAAGGGCTATAGGAAAAAATAAGATGTCTTTTTGTAAACAAAATAGCAGTTAACGGAAGTAGTAAATATGATTTTTGACCCTAACATCTTAATATTATAACAAATACCATCTTGTTAAAAGCCCTGTTTCATTTAGAGAATTCATGCCGATAAACATGCAGACCAGGAGGCAAGGTGTAGAGAAGAGGCGTGCTTTGGTAAAACTGCATCTCAGAGTGAAAACCGAAGTCCTCAGAAAAAGCTTTTTACATTTCAATATCTCAGATTTGAAATATCACAATACAATACGGATCGTTAAAATGAATGCTTCAAAAATTTGTATTCTACTGTCACATCTGCAGAGGGCAATCAGGAAAGGTGGAAAATATTATTTCATAACCTGAGGTATATAATAATTATTTTAAAAACAATTTTTTTCAAATTTTAGGTTAAGATGCTGAATAATTCTCTTTTGATATGGCATTCCATGAATGAAATTAACTCCGTGAGTTTGATTTTTAAAGCAGGAAACAATTCACATAAGCTAACCGAATGGTTACTTCCGAAAGAATATAAACTGCAAAAACTATCAGCTTCTTGACTCCAAAATGCACAGCATGCTTTGGTTTTAATTAACAGGCAGTAAAAAGTCAATTTCAATAGTGAATTGGCATTTCTGTCAAAGTATTTTGTTTTCTGCTCAATTAAAGATCATAACAGAAACAAGAATTCCTTGTCTACAGTACAGCCAGCCAGCCATCAGTAAGAGGTATATAAAAAAAAAATCGAAGTGGAAAAGGACAGTCTTCCTTGGAAGACTGTTTTCTAAGGCAGTGTATTCCATCTGCCTGCAAACTATCAATTTCTTCCAAGCAAAATGAGAATTACATTACATCTGATCTCTCTCATGTTGAGAATTCTTAACAGGCTGGTGCATAGTAGATGTTTCAAAGGTGCAGGACAGGAGGCCAGCTCATTTCTGCAGCCTGTTCTTATTCAGTAATAAAATCCAAGAACATTTTCAGGATAAAGAACGTAGCATGAGGTCTCACGAAGCGTTGCACAGTGGGTAATCCAGATCCAGAAAGTATGTGCCAGCAGCACCAACCAAGTTGACCCTGCCAGTCCAGATACCCTCGGTGTCAATGTAGACAACGGCACTTGCGTAAGTTTTCCCTCATACAATTTTTCTGCAGAGAGTGAACAAGGTGTTCTCCACTGAGCCACTTGTATTCCTAGTCAGATCTCTTCTGCCTTTGGGAAACTTTTTGATAATTAGTTAACTTGATCACGTTAACACTTTTGGCAATCATGTTATTTACTGTCTCATTAAGTTTTTTCACCATTATTCATTTTGCACTGTTCCATATGTGACAGTTGATGGGATATTTTGGTATTTCCACAAAAGTTTGAACACAACCATGAGCACAGTCAACATCCGGTTGTGCTGAAGGGTAAGACATGAATCTGCCCCAAACCTGAACAGTTCAGTGTACACAGATACCTAAACAATGCATAATACTCAAGAAAACAAGTGATCAGGACAAAGCAAAACAGCTCCAGCCCACATGTGCAAAACATAACTTTTTCCAAGACTCACACTCCCACTCAGGGGCAACATAATGTGAAACAGACTGATGCTGTATAAAAACGTGGCATCGTTTATTGCAACATTCTTCTCACTTGTTTAATAAGGATTTGAAAGAAAAACACCACCAAAAAAAAAAAGTTTTATTACTGTTGTAAGTCTTCAAAATCTTGTAATCCGCTCAGGTTTCCATGTTGGCCTGCCTGCTTATGCCTTAGATTCAGTTACTGGGACACCACTCATTGCTGGTTCTAAGGAAAATGGAGGATGCAGAGCTTATCTATTTCAGGCTACGCCATAGATCATAAGCAGGTTGCTGCTGAAGACTGCATCGTGTTGTGGCCCAAGGATTTCCCTCTCCACCATCGCCCTCAGATGAATTACAGGACCATCCTTGGATACCTCCTTTCTGCCCTCCTCTAGAATGGCAGCTGAGTCTCTTCAGCGTTGGCCCTATTATTACTTTTATTTCAGCAGGTATATCCACCAATTCCCAGTGCAAAGTACGGAGGGAGGAGCTCCTGCTTCATAGTAAGAAACTACACAAAGTCCCTTCTGATGAAGATTAAGCTTTAGGATTCTTTTTTTTCTGGCTGCACTTTTCCAGATTTATGGCTACACAGTTCTCTAGATGAAAGAAACTTATCTTGGCATCTTACGCTGGCGTACTCACTTCCAGATCATTTGCTTCTCCACTTTCTGTCTTCATATCACAGATGGCAGGCTCTACCATCTCACTCAGCCATCGAGCTGTGAGGAATCCTTGCCAGTTTCGGCTGCTTAAGCAAAGTCATATGGAAGTATATGCTTGCAAAGTTGCAGGAATACTCACAGGAGGAACAGCAACAGATAGGTGACAGTTAGAAATGTTAATACGGAATAAGACAGCAAAGAGTGCTTGCGCACCCCATCTTGCTGGGCTTTGCTGGTTTGAGACTCTCACCAATGACACAGCTTAATCTCGCTGCTCCCTAACTACTCCCAGGTGGGCAACACTGGCCTCACCTTGGCTCTCTGCAGCTGTCAGCAAACTTCACATAACAATTGTGATCCCGATTCCTTCCTGTCATTACTCCAGATGTTGGTTGGTGTGTCAAACTGCAACACCACATGTTTTCTCAATGCAGTCTGAGTGCCTTTATCCTCCACTGGCTGCTCCATCACATTCTATTTTTGAGAAGGCGTCATACCCTTACCAGTAAAGACTTCCAGCTGTTTGTTTGGTTTTGGTTGGGGTTTGGTTGGTTTTTTTTTTTTGGCAAGGTCTTTCAAGTCAATCTGTTTGAACTCACAGGATTTAGTAGACTGACTCACTTCTCCTTAAGCAGCTCTTTGCATTCATGTCTTCTGTTGATAGATGGGTAAGATAAGAAAAGCACCCAGAAGTATTGAATCAGGCACTCAGCATTTCATGCCCTGACGGGTAGCAGCCATTATCAGGACTTCTCAGTAAAACTCAGTGCAAGTTTGACAACAGCCAACTGTGCTACCTCCTAAAAGTTGGCAGCCAGAAGAAGGGGAAGTTATCCTTGAACTGTCCTCAACCTTTCCAGTTTGAATTATCTTTGATAGATCCAAAAGTAGCTCTGGATTCTCACACCAGTCCTGCCGGTAACATCATGAGACACTGAAATCTATTTTCAACTGACTATTTGTCACCCCCTCCCCGTGATGCATGCTGGATGGTTAATGAGTAGTTGGACAATACATTTATCTCCATATGCATCTCTCAGGCTGTAGTCACGGGAAGGCTATGCAGGCTGCATATCCCACAAATTCCCAAACTAGCAAATATGGGAAGCATTCACAGTAGCCAGAAGTTAAAAGCCCAATTTAATTATCTTTCAACTTGTAACATCAGAAAGTCCCTAACGTACGTTTACTGAGCTGATCAGTTTACTAAAAACAAATTATTTATTGCAGCTACCATGAATGAATGGGATAAGTGTAGGAATTTAAGAACAACATATTTTAGATATCTTTTCTTCTGCAACTGAAATGCTTTTCAATTTCTGTGTAGACAGAACTGTCTTAGCAGGCACTGAACACACTGGGAACTACTGGCTGCAGAGGCACAGAAGGTCTTACTCTATCTTTGAAGGAACTCTTTGTCACTTCAGTGTGTTCAATCTCCAACACATCCACACTGATTAGGGAACTTTCAGGTACGAAATAAATGTACCCTTGCCGATTCCTGCCTACTCCTCACCATGGGCTCCTCAGTGTTTACCAATTCTAGATACCACTTATCACGAAAGCTTTGAATTTTCCCATAGGGAAACCTCACTTTGCTGTTCACATATATGTAAAAAACTCATGGGCTTGTTCCCAGCCACAATACTGTAAAGTGCATATTTCTTTAACAGCATGTGCTATAATTGGATCATGTTTTTAATTCCTGGATAATTTCATTTATTGTATTAATGTGACTGTAATCTTTAACAAATGCTTCATTAGCATTGTCTTACAGTCTGTCTTTTAAAAATTCATCTCTCAAAAGCATTGAGATGATAGAAAAACTAAACTGAAATTTTATTACGGAAATCCAACTTTGACAGAAGACTGAATCAAAACCACCTATTCTTACATTGGTCCACGTCTTAAAATCAAGTTGTCAGCCTGTTCTTGCCTCAAGCACTGCATGTACCATGCAGTTTCTTTCAAGTTTCAGGTTTTGTAGGAAAAAAAAGAAAAAATAATTCTTAAAATGATACGTGAATACTTGATCAGAGGAGAACAGTCATTTTGGCCCAAAGGCCTTTTGTCTCACGAACTCTAAGCGATCAGATCTATAGGTGTAATTTTTCAGATATAGGTTACATTACTCAGGAAAATATCTTACGCTTGTAATATGAGGTCACATTTGCAGGAAACAGACACACTGAAGTTCACATGGCAAAATGAAGCAATGCCATTTATACTACAGCTTTTCAGATAACAATGGACTGTACTTACCTGGCTGTAGTTCTGATGGTGTTATCTTTATTGTGGTTGTGCTCTTTGCTCACCTTTTCTGCAGAGGAACATACATGTTTTTTTGTGATTAGCATATGTCCTATTTTCTCTATCGGGTTTTATACAGCAGAACTATTTTAATGCTTTCTGATAACAGCATAATCCAGAGTAATTTAGGGTAAATGGTTACAGCATAATTAGAGAATGGGCATGACTTTATTTAAACTAACACCCAACAAATTTTTTCAGCTTCGTATTTCAGTGTTAGTGCTCCATGCAAAGTGTGCAATACAAGCATTCATTAAACGCAGTGCTGATATCATTGCCTTTATGTAATAGCTGAGGTTCACCTTCTTTGTCAAGAGAAATGGACAGTGCAGTCCCAGGAGCACTGCATGTTACTGTCACTGGCCACTTATGCCAGTAACTGCCATCTATAGGTTCCCCTATACTCCAAAGGCCTGCATCAACCAGTTACCACAAATTATTTAATTAGCTTTCAAAAATACAGGAGTTGAACTTCGGCTTTTCCAATTCAGTTCAAATATTGTGAACCTGACCTGACTGTCACAGTGCTCTAAAGCATATGCTAACTATGGGGGATATTTGGCAAGGCTTTTGCATTCCAAATATGAGGGTAGAAGGGCTCTAACTCCTATTATTTTTCAGCTTCAGCAATTTCACGCTTTCATAGCACCTTAATGGTTATACACAATCTCTTTTTGTTCTTTAAATTCAACTATTGACTATTTCCACTGCTTTTACCTGATAGCTGGAAGAGCAGCTCGGAGGCCATCTTCACTGATATATCTTGGCTGAATAGATTTCTTTCTGGGAGCACACGACCTTCTGGTGCCTTCTGTATGTGTTCACTAATGTCTCGCCCTAATAAAGTGCTGTAGCCAACATTTTGGCTGGGTTGGCTGGGTGACACTGAGGCCTGCGAATCATGAATGTCAACTTCCATTGGTTCTTCCTTTATCTTTACCATCTGGGTTTCCTTGTAACTCTCAGCTGCAAATATGCATTTAAAAAAAATAAACAACTGCCACAATTATTTAATTAGGCTACAATTTTTCAGAGTACTCAAGGCAGGAATCACAATTACAAAGTTATAATTTGTATACCATATCACTGCAAATGGTAAGGGAAGCAAGCAGCTGACTGCAACGGTATTCTTTCGGGGGTTATAAATAGAAGCAATCTCTTGAAAACAATTTTTCAAACTAGAGAGCAGGAAACAGTTACATATTTGTAAACATGAGAGTTATATTACTTTCTATGAATACTGGGTGATCACACACCAGTTACTGAAGCTTTGTTTTTATTTGTTAAATGAAGATGCAACTATACACCAGCTCTCCAAAAGTGGGCACTGAAGACCTCTTACAAACTCTAAATTACTCTTTATCAGCAGAAGTACTAGCACAGGCGGTTGGAAGTATTGGTATGGGGATAGGGGTGGAGGAGGAAACCTCATCTGTTCCTCTTCCGCTGTCTTTTTTTCTATTACGGAAAATTCCAAACAACCAAGTGAAGAACTGGTTTGTTATATCTGCATATGCTTTCAAGGTGAGAGGAGCTGGGGCCCAAGCTTTCCTGAGGTCTGATTTTGTAACAAGCATACATATTCCTTCAAACATTACAAGATTCAATAACCTTAATGACCAGTTTCTACAAGCCCATATCCTTCCCTGCTTGCCTTTCTCTCCGGTGTCCTAGGTCCAGCCAACAAAACCATAGTCTAGAACCCAATTTGTACTTCACTTTCTACACTTGAGATTCCCCAGGTGTTGCTGAATGCTCTGTGTTTGGCTGCAGGGTAAGTGATCATATTTTCTTCAGAATAAAAGCTCTGAAATCTCAAAATCAAGGCTCCAACGTAATTTTCCTACCACACCCCAAACACCTATACAGCCCTTTTGATTCAGACATTCTGCTGTGAAATGAGATGCTGAAGACCGGTAGAATTTATTGTCAATCTAGTTTCAGAGAAAGATTATGAGTTTTTTTAAATTATTTTCATTCAGAGTGCTCCTGAAAGGCCACTGGTATCATGGCAGGACTGCCCAACTAGGTGTTGCCTCTGCTGGCTAGATGCTGACCAGACACTCTGGAAACAGGCAGCCTAAGACAGGCAATATGCTTGGGAGAATCGAGAAAATAAATAAATGCATGAACACAGTCAAATATCAGAAGGGCCATCCAGTAAGGAATAATTCCAATCCAAAAAAAAGTACATGGAATTTATTAATTTTGCCTAAACCCGTACGTGTACTTCTGGTACCAGCCAAGATACTGAAAACCTTAAGGAAAATCCGCTTCTGATTACTCATGATTAGCACACGCCCTAAACTGTTGCCTATGTAGCCTCCACAGCTGGAGTCAAGGGAGACCGTGAGTTTGGATTGCTCAGACTTCATGAGCCAAAGGAGGAAAAGGCAACCCTAGCACCCAGCAAAAGAGGCCATGGTAGAGGGTAGGGACATGCACACTGCAGCACACAGAGCCAGCGAAGCAGAGAGTTTAGATGCCGAGCGGATTAGGACCTGAGAGAGCAGTCTGGCGCTTGTCCAGACTGGGGGAACGTGATTAGATCTATGACCGTGGGCCAGCATGTTAACTGGTGCAGACAGGGGCTGGCTCTCTTGATAGCATGACGTCACTGATGGAGGCACTCTGCACAATGAGTTTCCTCGCATGGAAGTTCCCTTCTCATCTGCCAAATTTTACTACTTAGAAGGCTCTGATATTAAAAATAAATAAATGAATACCAGTTCATAAGAAAAAGCCCCAAAACAATCAGGTTTTTTTCCTATTACCTTTGGGTCAGAGAGAAGAAAAGCGGGGGGAATCCACTAATTTCACTTGATAATCGCTTGCTGCTCTCTCTGTTTTCCTCTGTAACTCATATATGATTGTGTCAGCCTCACAGATTTTATTCCAAGTGTGAATGTTTCAAACACCACAACGAATCTCAGGGGCACCAAAACATGGTTTGATCATCCCTGATAACATCCTCAAGCTAGTCAACTGGTTGGTGTCATCCTATAGTCTCTAGCCAAAGACAAACAGAATCCCTTTAGCATGAAGGCATATGCATTCCACCTAAAATTAAACTGATGTTTGTCACCAAGTCCTTTTTCATTCCCTGGTTTCTCCCTCTCCTCACATTCCTGTTGTTCTTAAGTGGAGAAAAAGTGGCTTTGCTGCCTACAGCTCTTAAAAAAAAACCAAACCAAACCAAAGCCAAAAAACAAACCCGGGAGATAAAAGCCACTTGGATATGTTCCAGGAATGATTTACATGAAGTGCTTTCAATCTTTTCTTATGACATTTCTTGACCTTTAAAAGAAATGTATAAACATTGATAAAAATCTTTACCAACTACGATCCATCAGATACATTTCAGACTGGAAATTTTCATAGTGAATTCTCAAGTGAAGACAAGTTAGAAATATCATATAATGCCCTTTTTGTCCTGCTAAGCAGATTTTTTTTTTTTTATTCAAAGCTTCTATTAGCCTCTTATTATAAAACCACAGAACATTGCATCTGTGTTGAAAAGTGTAAAAATAGCACACTGTGCATTGAAAGTGAACACAGAAGAGCAAAGGAACGCATCAGGTAACACTGTCAATCAAAAGCTCAGGTAACTCCGCAAACAAATGAGTTCTTCAGATGTCTGACAGACCGAGCTCTGCACCCAGCTGCCAAATTTAGGTGCAGAGTCAAGCTGACCTTTGCTGCTCTCTCTGCTTTTAAAATATTCTTTCTATTTCTGTTCCTGCTCCACACAGTTTAATTCCCTGTCCTGCAAATGCTTTTGAATCAGACAAACTGATACGACCCCAACTAAGGCAAGAGTCAAGCAATACAGATGACCTTCTCTCCCTCACAATCAGCTAGCACTCAAATTGCCCTAACTAAATTTACATATTTGATCATTTCCTTTGACCTTTATCTTCCCAGCTGCACCCTTTTGATCTGACAGAATGTCCCTGCCAAATGTGAATCCTGTCATACTCCGATTCCTAAAAGCAAACACATACAGAAGACTGAAGGAGGGTCTCTACGATAATTTTACATGAGCTAATGAAAGGGAAGCACAATCAGTCTGTCCCATGAGCAGCCACAGGCATACAACCCAGCTGTGTTCCATCCTGTGCTGGCAAAAGACTGTAATTAAGGTTATGCCCATACCCATCTCACCATACAGGCGGTCAACCTAACTTCTTGAAGATTATTTTCCCTTCTGTGCTACAGACAGTTCATTTGTGGAGTAAGGTGATACCTCTTATTTCCTTACATAGGTATCTCACGTGGTCATAGTGCAGCTGAAGTTTTCCAAGTCAAGGACTGGTACACTGAAAGGTCTCCTGGTTCAAATAATTAAAATCATGATAGCTTTGGCTTTTTTCCACTTTTGCATTTCTCCCTGAGTAGATGGGCTAGTTAAATAAACTGCAATATATCAGAATACAAAGTTAATATATGAGAGTCATTTTCTTCATGCCAGATTTTTATAACACTACAGACATCTAATTCCTAGCAAAAATCGGCAGGGGATAAAGACTCAAGTAGCTTTAAAGTATCTAGACCATGATCTGCTATTCATTCAAAGCTAACCTGGATGAAGCTCACAACAACAGCACAGCAGAAACATTGCTCATCTGGCAGAAGATGAAGTAAATCACCTAATATGCCTTTTTCTGCTGTTAATTTTGTGATACAGAAACAGTTTAATAAAATAAGGGAAAATTACTGCATATGTGGATGTACTATCATAAGGGCACAGAGATGCTGTCTCTTTACAGAGCAGTGTAACTTTTAATCAGCTGATCTATAAAAGCCTCAATGAAATTTATCCAATTCACATCAAGTGAGACAATTTTCCACATCAGATATGAAAACTGCAGTATTGGACAGGCTTGTTCTAGGAGGAAGTAATTTCTTCCACAGCTTTTGAGTTCTCTGGCATTCACAAGTGCAAGGAATTGCAAAGTAGCGGCACTTGCTAAAAAAGACCAAACACAACTGAAACATAGAACTTGTGCTACCGAAAAGCTCAGATCACAGCATTCATCCCTGAAGGCCTGACACTGTCACCTCAAGAAGGTGCAGCAGCAAGAGTGCCCCTGAAAGGCAGTCCTACAAGATGTATCTCTACAGCCTAGGAGATTACCAAGTTTTAGAAAGAGTTTGTTCAAGCTACTTCTCTCAGAAAGTTGGGACTACCACAATCCAATGCAAGTTGTGCACAAGTCACCGATGTGCCCTTGTGGCAACCAAGGCCAACCATATTCTGGGATTTATTATCAAACCTGTAGTCTTCAGCTAGAGGGAGGAGATTCTTATCCTCTATTCTGTGCTTATGAGACTGTATTTAGAGTCCAGTGCCCCATTTGGGCCTCCCCAGTACAGGACAGACACTGCCATCCTGGAGCATGTTCAGTGGAAGGCTACCAAGATAGTTAGGGAGCTGCTGCAAGACATAAGAGGAGAACGGCTAAGAGAACTGGGTTTGTTCAGCCTTAAGAAAACAACACTAAGGGGACATTTTACTGCTGCTGACAACTCTCTATGGTATAAAGGGAAGGTATAGAGAAGCTAAAGTCAGGCTTCTGTCATAAATGTCTGGTGGTAGTATGAGTTGATACACAACTCAGAACATGGGAAATTCTTTTATATATACAGCAAAAATATACACTGTCAACATGGCGAAATACTGGCACACATTGCTGAGAGGGGTTGGGTTCTCCATCCTCGGACATATTCAAAACTTAAAAAGACCCTCAGCAGTCTGGTCTTGTCGGACCTGCTTTGAGCAAGAGTTTGGATTAGATGAACCCTGGAGGTCCCCTCCAAACTAAATTATTCCATGAATCATTGTTACTAGATCAGATCAGTTGCAGGTTTATCTAACAGAATTTTCAAAACCTCCAAGCAAGGGAAAGCTACAGCATCCTTGGGTAACACTTGTTTTAGTGCTGCACTAGAAATTTTTCGTGTCCACTCTGAACCTTCCAAGCTGCAGCTGGTAGCTGTTGCCCCATCTTTTCCCGTATGTCACTATGGAGAAGAGTTTGACTCCACGGCTTTTCTAAGGTTCCTTCAAGTAGTTGCAGGTTGCGATTAGATCTGCCTTCAAGTCCCCTTTTGCCAGACTGAACAGGCCCAGTTCCCTCAATGCCTCCTTGTAGGTCATGAGCCCTAGACCCTTAATCAGGTCTGCTGCCTTCCTCTAGACAATCTACTAATTCCCAATGTCCCTTTTGAATTGGGGAGCCCAAAACTGGTGTAGTATTGCACATGCAGGAATTAGAAAGGTTAAGGAGCATCAGGGAATCTGAGAAAGAGATAAACTGGTAAAACCAAGCTCTGCCCTCCCTGAGACAGAAAGAGCCACGAGAAAAAAAAAATCAAGATCAACAGGATCGTGTATCCTCTCCCCACCAGGCTGAAGACAGTAGCTTAAAGGAAAGGAGTGAATGAAAGCAAGTTCATGCTCGGGGCAGCAGGTGAACCTCCTTCTTGCCCACCTCGCCTTCCCAGGTGCCTCTGTGCAACAGGTATGAGGCTGTGCATGTGGAAGGCCAGTCAATGGATGATGCGGATGACAGTCCATCTACACCAGAGGTGATTCCAAGGTCAGAAAGGCCTATCCCCCATACCATGACCACCTCTGTAAGGAAGACAGGAAAGGTTAAAGTTATAGGTGACCCCCTTCCAAGGGGAACAGAAGGTCCAATATGCCAGACAGGGCAGGAGGGGTTGGCCTCTACATCAAGAAATGGATAGAGTGTGAAGAGCTGTCTCTGAAGAATAGCCACGAGCAGGCTGAAAGCTTATTGGTAAGGATTAGAGACTGAGACGACAAAGGGAACCTTGTGGTTGGTGTCTGTGGTTGGCTGCCTGATTGAGGGGAACCTATTGACAAGGCCTTCTTACTCCAGCTACAAGAGGCATCAGGCTCACAGGCTCCCTGATGGGGAACTTCAACCACCCCGACATCTGCTGGAAAAGTAGCACGGTGAGCTGTAGGCAATCCAGGAGACTCCTGCAATGCACTGAGGATAACTTCTTAAGCCGGGTAATGGACACGCCTACCAGAGGGGATCTGATACTGCACCTGATGGTCACCAACGCAAGTGAGCTGATCAGAGACACAAAGATTGGAGGCAGCCTGGGCTGCAGTGATCATGCACTGCTGGAGTTCACAGTCCTGAGGGATATGGGTCAGGTGAAGAGTAAAGTCAGGACCCTAAATTTGAGGAAAGCAAACTTCCACTTGTTCAATGAGTTAGTCAGTAGGACCCTTGGGGAACTGCCCTCAGGAAAAAAGGAGCAGAACAGAGCTGGCAGATCTTTAAGGACACTTCCCATACAGCACAAAAGCTCTTGATCCCCAGGTGTAAGAAATCAGGAAAGGAAGGGAAGAGACCAGCATGGATGAGTGGAGGCCTGCTGGTCAAACTAAAGGGCAAGAAGGAAATGCACAGGCATTGGAAGCAGGGACAGGTATCCTGGGAAGAGTATAGGGACATTGCCCAGTTGTACAGGTATGGGGTCAGGAAAGCCAAGACACGCTGGAGCTGAACTTGGCAAAGGATGCAAAGAATAATAGTAAGAGCTTCTACAGGTATGTCAGCCAGAAAAGGAAGGCCAAAGAAAGCACACCCCCCAGATGAACATAACTGGCAAACTGGTAACAATGGACGAGGAGAAGAATGAAGTAATCAACATTTTTGCCTCAGTCTTCACTGGCAACCTCTCTTCCCACACTTCGAGTGGATGTACTGCAAGGCAGGGACTGGGGGAGCAAAGTCCCTCCCACTGTAAGAGAAGATCAGGTTTGTGATCACCTGAGGAACCTGAACATACATAAGTCTATGGGACCTGATGAGATGCATCCCAGAGTCCTGAGGGAATTGGCTGATGTAGTTGCCAAACCACTCCCCATGCTATTTGAAAAGTGATGGCAGGCAGGTGAAGTCCCCGGTGACTGGGAAAAGGGAAACATTCCACTCATTTTTCAAAAGGGTAGAAAGGAGGGCCTTGGCATCTACCGACCTGTAAGCCTCACCTCTGTGAGGCTGTGTGATCTCTGGGAAGATCATGGAACAGATCCTCCTAGAAGCTATGCTAAGGCACATGGAGGAAAAGGAGGTGGTTTGAGACAGCCAGCATGGCTTCATCAAGAGCAAGTCCTGCCTGGCCAGCCTGGTGGCCTTCTATGATGGAGTGACTACATCAGTGGACAAGGGAAGAGTTACAGATGTTGTCTATCTGGACCTCTCTAAGGCCTTTGGCACAGTCTGCCACAACATCCTTCTCTCTAAATTGGAGAGATATAGATTTGATGGGTGGACTGTCTGGTGGATGAGGAATTGGTTGGATGGTCACATCCAGAGGGTAGTGGTCAACAGCTCAATGTCCACATGGAGACCGGTGAGGAGTGGTGTCCCTCAGTGTACCGTACTTGGACAAGTACTGTTTAATATCTTCATCAATAACATAAACAGTGGGATTGAGTGCACCCACAGCAAGTTTGTAGACGACACCAAGCTAAGTGGAGCAGTTGACATGTCGGAGGGAAGCGATGCCATCCAGAGGGACCTGGACAGGCTTGAGAAGTGGTCCCATGTAAACATCATGAGGTTCAATAAGTCCAAGTGCAAGGTCCTGTACCTGGGTCATGGCAGCCCCCAGTATCAATATAGGCTGGGGGATGAAGGGATTGAGAGCAGCCCTGCCGAGAAGGACTTGGGGGCACTGGTGGATGAAAAGCTGGATGTGAACCAGTAATGTGCACTCGCAGCCCAGAAGTCCAACTGTATCCTGGGCTGCATCAAAAGAAGTGTAGCCAGCCGGTCGAGGGAAGTGATTCTGCCCCTCTGCTCTGCTCTGGTGAGACCTCACCTGGAGTACTTTGTCCGCGTCTGGAGCCCTCAGCACAGGAAAGACAATGACCTGTTGGAGCGGGCCCCGAGGGGGGCCACAAAAATGATCAGAGGGATGGAACCCCTCTCCTATGAAGAAAGGCTCACAGAGTTGGGAGGTTGCTCAGCCTGGAGAAGAGAAGGCTCTGGGGAGACCTTATTGCAGCCTTTCAGTACTTAAAGGGGGCTTATAAGAAAGATGGGGACAAACTTTTTAGCAGGGCCTGTTGTGATAGGACAAGGGGTAATGGTTTCAAATGAAAAGAGGGTAGACGTAGACTAGATAGAAGGAAGAAATTTTTTACAATGAGGGTGGTGAAACACTGGAACAGGTTGTCCAGATTGGTGGTAAATGCCGCATCCCTGGAAACGTCCAAGGTTAGGTTGGACAGGGATCCGAGCAACCTGATCTAGCTGAAGATGTCCCTATTTATTGCAGGTGGGTTGGACTAGATGACCTTTAAAGGTTCCTTTCTAACCCAAACTACTCTACGATTCTATGAAGCACTCACCTGCTCTAGAGGGGACACACTGAATGCTCTTCTAATGCAGCACAGTCTGCTTTTCACTTTGAGATGGAAGTCAAAATCAAGTGCACAGAATTAATAAAACACACAAGTCATGTAGTAAATATTGCTTCTGCTGATACAATAGCTGTCCAATGACTTTCCATTGCTGAAATCAAATGAATCCTTGTTAAATCATTCATGCTTCTTCCCCTCATTTCATTTAAAACTTCATCCTGCAACTAAAATACTAAGTTGCTCATATTTGCTGAAATGCCCATCAGCTTCGCAAATCAACTTTATGAATCAACTTAGAAAAGAAAGCCTTTCCCATATGTCTCATAAATTGGATTCATGTACTAGTTTTCACAATCAAGTAGACAGGGGTAACTAGTGGGTCAACTTGTACAGACTTCAAAAGCTTTCAGTATGGAGAATCAGGCATTTTGTTATGTTAATTGTTCTGATTTGCTAGAAATAAACATGCCCTAAAACAGCTTAAATAAAACCTCAGAGGTAGGGAACAGTTGGCGAGCCCTGAAGGTTCTGCTACAGAGAAACAACAAGTAACATCTGACGTTCCCTAGGGCGCTGTGCTTGCTGCTTTATTTTGCTAGTATTTTTTTCAAACTGCTGTTTCAGATAAGACAATGTCAATGGGCCTTGAATCAACGTAACAAGATCCAGCATTAAAAAAATATCATAAAATGGCTCACATTTGTTAAAGTGAAACCTCTGAACTCCCATGTTATAGAATTTTGCAACTACAGGCTTAGTTTCACAAAAATGCAAGCCAAAACAAAAAAAAAGTGGCAAATTAAAGCAGTAGACTAATTTGTGATATGCATCTGCTGCTCCTTCCATTTAAATGGTAGGATTACGGTGCTTACCTGAAAGACCTACTTGTCGAACACAGCCAACCACTCAAAACATAGACCAAGAAGAATTTGATTAAAAAAAAAATAAAAATAAAAAAAAAATCAGCATGTGCAGTGAATTGTTACTTTACAACATATTCCAATCTATGGAAGTTCAAGAAAATTCTAGTCTAGCATTTCTGCAGCAAGCTGTACCGCTGCAGACATGCCTGGCTCCGGTTTTCCTGTCTTTACAAGCTGACTCTCCAAAGGCAAGGGGGACTGCAGGGAGCCCTTCTGCAAATACTGTGCATCCACAATCCCCTGACACTTGGAAAAAAATTGACATGCCCTCTTTCCATGCCCGCTTTGTGGCCTCTCCCACCTGGCTGAACATCATCAAGGAATAGCAGTAAAGCGAAAGATCAGGGGGGTTGTTTAAACTTTTTAGTGACAATTCCTAAAGAATAAAATAAAATAAATAGAAAAATATATATATAAAAAAAAATAAAGTCCAGAACACCGAAAGAAGCACATTTGAACCACAGACATTATGATTTCTTATTATTCCCAATTAATTAATCTTTCAAATTAACATGGTTTTCATTAAATGTCAAGATTACCCTGACATGTAAAAAAGGAAGACGATAAATTGCAATAATGTAAAGGTAGAGCATAGCACCTATTGAACTAAAGGCTAGGCTCCATTACAAGGTATTTGTTTTTCTATGGTTGTTGTTGTTTTGTGGGGGTTCTGTTGTTTTGGTTTTTTGGTTTGGGGTTTTGTTTGTTTGGTTTTGTTTGTTTGTTTTTAAGATCTATAGGGGGGAAAAAAAACTTAGACCTTTCAGACTTCCATATTTCCAACCCTATATCTCTCCTGTGCATGGGCAGTATTTTTTTCACATTTTTCCTGCTTTTGAGTTTAGATATTAATGTTGTTATGAAACATGGCAAAACCCATAAATAGGTAAGAATCCATTACTAGTTGCGTTCTTTCGGGATTATTTTAGTATGCAGATGTCACGGAAAAGCTTATTAAACTGAATGAACGTACCATGGCCTGATACGAACTTCACATAGTACAGCAGGAGAGTCAAAATCTTGAAAAAAAAAATCTGGAACCTGACACATTGCAATAATAAACCTAGCTATCTAGGAACTTCCATCTTTTTCTATACTGTAATTAAAACACAGTTTCAATCTAACCATTCACAAACAATTTCACATTTCTGTTGGTTAAAAAAACCAAACCAAACCAAAACAATAAAGCACTTGGCTAGCAGCAGGATTTAGTGTCGATGTGACTTGCCATGGCTTGCCATCTCTCCAGTTCCCATCAAGAGCAAGCCTTACTTTGGGGTCATACGCTTCCCTGCTTGCTTTTCTGGGCTTCTACAGAAGCACCTGCTGCTGCCCAGAGCTTTCTAATGAGCTATTCAGAGGCCACAGAACAAAAGACTTCCCTGTATTTTCACTCCTCTGCCCATTATCAAGGCTCTGTAAGCAGGGATGAAAGCACTCTTGACAGTTCCCCTGCAATCTAGGGATGGAGACTCTTATGAGGTCCTGACAACAGCTATCTCCAAAGGCAGCAGCCTAGCTCCATACAACCGCTTCCCAGAACAGTCCAAAAAGTTATGAAAAAGAAATACATAGGAACGTTAGTTTCTCGGTCCCCCACCTCATCCATAGAATGTAGTAACGTACTTTTTCTTCACCATAGTAACAATAAACGAGAAGACTGCCAATGCAACCCTCTAAAGCTGTAAAGATCTTGTGACTGCCAAGAATAATAGCTTACTAGCCATGGACTCATTTTTGTTGCCAATTCACATGGCTGATGACAGCCAAGCATAAAGCTACCCAAGGCTTAAAATGAGGTAAATCTGACACCGGCTGTCCAGTCACACATGCATAGACAGTTAGCAAACTTTTTAAACTGATACTGTTATTTGGTTCCTCTGAAAGACTGCCGTTGTGACTGGGCAGGTTTTGGTACGAGCTAATTTAAAGCCTTCTCAGACAGTCCTTCGCCTCACTGTGCCCTAATGCACGGTATGCCATTTTTGGTATGGGAGTAGCATTGAGGTTTTTCTGGCCTTCATCTTACACTAGAATTGTACTATCACTCTCTTTTCTTTCTCTTCCTCTTTTTAAATAGAAGTTTTGATCCCTGTGGTTTCAGCTAAATGTAAGATACAGTGTCAAAAAACCCACAAACTACAAGGCACGAAACAGGAAATTAGCATAAGCATTTTCAAGTAGATAAAGACTTAATCAAAAAAGAGGAAAAAAAAAAACACCCACCAAACACCCGGAATAACCAGTTGCGCTGAAAGAGGAATTGTCATATAATTAGGTGATAATAAATGGAGTTGATTAAGAATGCTTTTGGAATCAATTGTATGCAACATTTTACTTCGCGACCTTGGCACAAAAAGTAAGTATGCACTAATTGCATCTGCTGATAACCCCAAATTATGACACATTGTTGGTACTGGGGAATTGGTGTATTACAAGAAGCACTGTGTGACCCCAGGATTGAAGTACAAAAAAATCCAAAGGAACTGAGTAGCACAAAGGTCATGCATTTGCTAGTGATAACAAGGATATGTGCAATACATGGGGAATTGATCCACTGAAGAAATATAGAGAGGAAGAAAACAACCCGAGTTGCTACTGAAATGCAAAATGACTACATTTCACAAATAAGATATAGCTGAAATAAAGGCAAACGTGATTCAGATAACATTTCTAGGAAAGACAGGGACATACTAATGTCATAGTTCAAGGCACCAGGGTAAAATATTACTTATAAAATGCCAGTACTGATTTTATACACCTCCAGCTATGCATTCATTTTTGGACAAGAAGGAAAAACACTGTATACTTCTGAAACGTAATACATGCCCAAAATATATTAGTAGCATGACTATTTCAATAGAAAATGAGTTTTTAGACTCAAACATTAGCATGTAAATGCAAACTTTTTTTTTTTTTTTAATTTCAGTCTCCTCTGAAACCTACCTTTCAATTTACATGACTGACTGTATAAAACTGACCAGGGATCACTGGGTGCACCACTTAGTTAAATATTTTGAGAAATAAATTAGCTTTTCCATGAAAGAAAACTGGGAAGAACATAGAAAACTGGTTCAAGTGTATTTGAAATACATTACTTCCATTTCTTATAAGTGATTTTGTGCAACATTTAATAGGAATTTACAATCTTGCAGGGATGACACCCTTCCAAACAGAGATGAGAGCGATATGCCCCACTCCACTATCTCCTCAAGTCTGTTAGTTTACCATTGGATCTAGTCTCAGTCAAGACTTAGTAATGGACAGAATTTACAGCTCACCTTTGTACATTCGTATAAATCATGGTAGTCATTTTATGTTCCTCTGTAAAATGTAGGTTGAAAGTCTGTACTGAGGCTCTAACTTTGCCTGTCAACCCCCAAAGACCATTTCTTCAAAATGGGCGTTTCATTTATTTTTAAGTAGCAGATCAGTTGTTAGGAAGTTTCATTTTGACTATCTGGATGGAAATGGATTCTGCCTAGACATGCCCAAGAGACATTAGCCTTCTTAGCTTGAATAATCCTTTGGAAGAAGGGCGACTAGGTATCAAGTGACTAGGTATCGAGTTTGTGAACTGTGAAGTAGAAGATCTGAACCCAAGTGGAACATGGAGCAGAAAAAACTGATACAAAAGGGCATGGCATCTCCAGATAAGGTCCAACTCTACCAAAGTAATACGCAGGATAAGGGCCTGATCTTAAACACTGGTTGTGTGCTGCTAGAAGCATGCAAGTGTCCTGACAGCTTTTAGCTTAATGAGAAAAGAGCCAAATGCAGAAAGCTGCGTGTGATTTTCTCTTGTTTCTGTACATCTACCTCTACGATGACAACTAGTAAGTGTTCTGTTAATGTTCTACTACAGTAAAATATGTTCATTCTTCTAACTTTTCCTAGCTTCAGAGCAGTTCCTGAGTGGCTGACAAGTCCCCCTATTACAGGGGCTGGAGATTCACAGTAAGTCTCTCCTACACTAAGCACCAGCCCAAACTAGGCTCCAGAGCTGGAAAGGCCTTCCACTGCGCTGTACAAGCTCAGCTAAGAGCTAGCAACGCAGCACCTCTGTTTGAGAAAAGAGGTTTCCCAGTGAGAAATATAAACCAGTGTATCTTTCACATGAAAGGAAACAGCAAGGTCTATGCTTAAATCCCAAGAGGCTCCCACAAGGCTGCAACAATCGGCAATATTATTGCTCAGGGGATAACAGAAGCATGTATGTCAGGAATGCAGAAAGCAAAATACTATTATGTTGGAAATCCCTTGCTGAATTTGTATGCAGTGCAGGTTTTTGGTCATCAGTATTACACAGAAGAAAGTGAAAATAACAAGGCAAGGATGTAATCCATTCAGTCTTTACCAAGAATATATAGACTTTGGAAGGAGCTGACTTAAATCCAGTTATATAATATATCAAATCTAATAAGGGCACTTGACTGAAGATTTCCCACAGACAGTAGAACATCCAGACATACTCATTCCTTTCCATAATTTTTTTTTCCCTCCTTCCAGTACCAGGAAAAAGAAGGAAGTTTGTTCTTGTTTTCACTTCATTCTGAAGAAGTGGATTAATAGTTTAAGTGCTAAATCTCTAAAAACTGAGTGCAGAATTGCTTAAGATAAGCTGGGAAGTCAATATTCATCTCTCAGTATTCTCCCAGATAAAGTAAACATTAAAAAAAGCCACTAAAGAGGCTATTGATCTTAGATTTTCCTCTTACATTTGTCCTACATTAAATTGTATCTTCGTGTTTTTCTCCTTTATAGTTTCTGCCTTAGATGGTAATTCAGAAAAGTCCAAGTAGAAAACAAGTGTATGTGATAAACTTGGTATAACCCCACCCACTGGCTGATTCAGGAATACCAACTGCAGCAATGCCAACAGAGTAAATCCTAGAATAATTCTTTACCTTCTAATTTAGGGGTTAACCAAAAAGACCACTATCAGCAAAAATGCTCAATCACTAAGAGATCATAAGTAAAATGTTAAACTAGTGTATTTCTTACTACAACCTTTAAAGACTGGGAGTTCCCAACAGAAGTGACTGAAGACTTGACCAAGATTTTATATATGCTAGATTTCACTCATATGAACAGATTTTTAAGGCACAAATATTCTAATATAATAGTCTGTAATAAAACTATTTAAACACAGCCTGCTAGTGCTGAATTCAAGATTCACAATCAAGAATGCTAGTACCTCTGAAGCACTTGAGAAATCATTAAGTTATGGAGCTCTTTCGTTATGAAAATAGTTATTTAAACTTATATGCACCAAGAAAAATAAAGTCACAGGTTAACATTCATTAGGCTGCAAAAGTTCTGCCATGAGAACACCACACTCAAACCAGTTACCAGCAACAACAGTGCACTATATCAGTATATGTTTAGTATTTGGGAGCCTGTGAAAAATTGGAAACTTCTGCTCTGATCAACTGTTGTACCTGGGAAGCACTTTTTGCACAGTTAATACAGAAGGCTTGCAAATCAATGATTCAAACTCTTCTGCAAATTAAAGCGTGTAGGTACAAACAGGAGTGACTTAATTACATGTTAGAATTTATGGGGGACATCCTAGTCAGTTAAAGTCTTTCAGGTATAAATTTGAGTTCAAATTCAATGTTGACAACATCCATTCAAGCCAATTAATTTCAG
>NW_009649717.1:505521-533265 GCF_000708025.1 Charadrius vociferus
GCACTTCTTGCGTGATTTTGGCATATTTAAAAAAAAATAAGCCTTGTCCAGTTTTGGAGAAGACTTAAAAAGTAACTGATCCATTTTAGGTGTAGAAGTACGGAACCCAGACTGACTTTCATGTCTTGGTCTTAAAAACTGAAGTCTATTAGAAGTTCAAAGCCTTTTCATCATTCATTTAACCTGTTGCCAGCAGGGAAAATTCAATTCTTTTACTTTCCCTTGAAGTTAAACCTTGATTCTGACAGTTAGACAAAGCATAATTAGCAGAACACACATTTTTATTTGACTCTCTCCAGCTGTAACAGTACATATGTGTATACACATGCATACTGTTTACTTGTCTGGCAGAAGGATGTATCACTAAGGCAATGTAGGCAAACTCAAGAGGTCTCCCTAACAGCAGAAAGCTGGCTCAGTTTACATTATTTTTTTAACAGTGTATCTTACAATTTTGAGCACAAGATATCGTCACCAAAAGTAAAAGGCTTTAAAAGTCATCATTTATAAAGCTGTATCAGTTATAGTTCAGCATAGACACACATTCTTATGATGTTAATGAGGTGACACGTGTGAATAAATTGGTATTAACATGTTTTGCGACATTTCAAAAATGACAACATCTAAAAGCTTTAAGGCATCATTTTTTTAAAGTTATCCCATAGTCATTAATTTGAAAACCAGAGCACAGATAATTAGATACAATGGCAACAGACCAAACTGAGGTGTATATGAACCTGCATAGACAGACCTTTTTCAATTGTTCCTTCACTTGCTACTAAAGCTAAACATTTCCTTCTGCAAGGTAACCCTCCTACCATACATTAAAAAAAAAAAAAAAAAAAGAAGTTGCATGTTATTAAATTAATTACCTACCTGAGAGCTTCATGAGGAGCTCAGATGCTGCCTTGACTGACATGTCCTGCCTCATCACATTTGCCTGCGCTTCCTGTGGCTTGAGTTTCTCCTCGGTGACGTTTGGAGCTGAGGCTTCGGATTCCTGGCTGAACACATAGCTGGACTGAGACAAGGCTGAACTTGCAGCTTCTTCATCCTTAGGCTCCTCTTTCACTTTAAATTTAGGAGTCAATGGCTCTTTTTGATTTGCAGCTGTCAAGAGAAGGAAAGAAGAGAGAGACTTAATGAGGTATGTAATATACGAGATCATAGGGCAGTTAGTAACAGGAAGAAGCCATAACCTGAGAAATGCTAGAGCAGGTACTGGAAGCAAGCACATCAAACAGTATTCAAAGATGCTTCAAGAGGTAAACAAACTTTTGCATCTTTTGTACAAAGGGACAGTTCTGAAACACAAAAACTGCATGTACCAGAGCTCAAGAAACCATCCTTCTCTTCTTACTTTTTTGCCCCTACTCCTCCTAAAAACAATCCTCTGGTCATTGGTTTGTAGTATTCTATAGGCTTGATGGAAGTTTAAAACATCGTTTCACGTAAAGGCAAATTTGGCTAAAGCCCACAGGTACTACATATTGAGTTCTTAGAGCATGGAAAAGAGGCAAGAGATGAAGTGTAGAAAGATAGGAAACCTAGGAGCGGAGTAAGAGGAAAAAAACCAGCAAATTCTTAGGTCCTAAAAGTTTGTATTTGTTAAGAAAGAGAACAGAGGGATTTTCTGAAGACAGCTCTGCACTGGAAGATGCTATTAGAGCACTGTTCTAGATTCTACATCCATAAAAAAAAAAAGACTAAATTTAAAATTATCCTTTCAAATACTCCACGTAAGCAGCTGCACAGTCTCAGAGAAGGGTACAGAGACCGTGGGGCTGCTTAAAATCTAACAATGAACAATGTTGTTCTCGAACAGTCTTTCTAATACCCCTTGACAGCAGTAGATCCTTTGCACTGCATTTGGTTGAAGGGATAAAACCAAGAACGCCTCTTAAACAATACTTCCAAGCCCAAGCAATATAAATTCACAGGCAGACTCCATGACAAACAGAAGGCTAAAGAAGTTGCACTATTTTCCAACAGCTCTTCTTATAATTCTTTGTTTGACCACTAAGAGATACTTCCTTCTCTATCTCTTAGTGGCTTTCTCTTGTTCAAAATTTCACTTAACGCACAGCAGATGACTTGTTCAGTGCCACAAACTTTTATGAGTTTACATCCTTCTCACCTCTCTAAACCTCTGTCTCCACAAATACAAAAGCTAGGGCATCATCCCTATTTTGTTATCTTTCTAATGTCTCCCACCACTTACCTCATTACCTCTCCTACATATCTTCCTCCTTCCACACAACAATCCCCTGCATACCTATCAGAGCAGATAAGCTCTGTCAAACCTCACTTGAGCCACATAAGAAGGATGTACGCCACTACCCCTTTCACAGGCTGCAGCAAGGCATTAGAAACCAACATGCACTGCCTGCTGCAGAGCTGTTTGCTTTACAAACCCATTACACGAACAGGAAAAGCCAAGGAACTGGCATATCACATGGATGGTAACATCCAACTGAAGGCGCAGGGTTCTAACAGGTCAAATCAACCCAACAAAATCTGGAAACGTTCACCTGCTTAAGGCCCTGGTTTACTTTCTTCTCCACTTCACTGCTTCTTACCTACTCTCCGGCTTCTCACTTTCCTGGCTAATTTCCTCAGATACTCTCTTTCTCAGCAGTCCCCCCAAAATCTGACCCCCAGAGAATCTGAATTCCTGCATCCAACTGTGAAGTGCTCACTATCTCCCAGAGAACTCAACCCTAAAATATGGGGTATAATTGCCATCTTTATCACAAATAGACACTTCCGCTTACTACTCTGAGCTTTATTCATTTTTACACAGTCTATTGCTTTGTGGTTTTCTTTGTGGGTTTGGTTTTTGGTTGGGTTGTTGTTTGGGTTTTTTTTTCATAGTTTACTACATTACCCTGTAACACAACAGTTTACATTCCACGGTTGTTTGATTTTTCTCCTTTCTTACTGGTTGGCAACCATTACCAAAGAACAAGATTAAAGCCAGTGGTATAGTGTACACATAAGCAGCATCTACATACACATTGGTGCTGTTCACTACTTCAGAAATCAAATTACCTTGTATATGCAATTTTTACTATGACCTATAAGCCCTTTTACCACTATTAGGAGTTGCTTTTTGTTTTCTTTTCTTTTTTTCTTTTTTTCTTTTTTTCTTTTTTAAAAAAAGAGCAAAAGCAGAAAGAGGAAACATTAAAGAATGTTTTAATTCATCAAAATACAGGTTAAGGCTCTGAAACCAATCTTAACCTTACCAAGGTACTTACAAAAAAAAAAAAAAAAATCCACCTATCTTCTTTATCCAGGCCTACATCTCTCTAGCTCAGTCTATTCTGGGGTTTGACCTGGGGTGATGAATGGTCACCAGGGAAAAAAAAAAAAAAAAAAAAAAGAACCCATTCCTTTTCTTTTAAAACATGCCACTCTAGCTGCTAGTGATGTGAAAAATACCTCCATCAGGAGTGCAAATGATAAAAAAGTATTCTGCCTGAACTTTCAGAGAACCTGGAGAAAGACAATCTTTTGCGTTTATTCATTTCAAGAAGGTATTAATTCAAATTGTCCCAGGAAAATAAAGGAAACGTGAGTCTGAGTGAAGAGGCAAAGATGACCCACTGGGAATAGCCATTAACCTGTGAAACCAGCTCTGTATCTGCCCATGAACCAGGGCAGAAAATGAACACCACCACCAGGGCTAACAATGCTAAAACTACGATGACAACAAATCTACCAGTACAACATCAGCTGTAATCTAAACGAGCTCTTCATGAGATCTGTATACTCAGTTTGTCCCTGTGTGTCTAAAAGACATCACCTATGAGAAACATAAACCATGGTCAGGGTCCCACAATCCAGAGGAAGCCCTGAAGACGTGCATTTGGCAGTATTATGTGAAGGAGAAAAGAAACCCAGACTATTGTTCCTATCTACGTTGCTGGTTCTGCCTACTCTAGCTGCTTTGCTTTGGACAGAAGACAGAATTAATAAATTAGGAAAGAAGCAGGATTATACTTGTTTAATTAACTGACAGCACATTCCTTGAACTGACCACGCTTCCCAAAAATCAAATATTTTAATTGTAGACAAATCAGAAAAATGGAAGAGTTATTTACCGCATTTTTCTTCCCCCAGAGAACAAAACCAAACAAAACAGACAACTATTGGGTTACTTTCAACTCAATTGCTTCAATTAGCGGGACTTTTGCTTCAATCAATGGGGCTTTTACTCTTTCTTGAAATATACCAGAGCAGATTCCAATGTAAATGAAGCCTAAATAGAAGGACAAATAAAAGAAAAGGGGGAGGTTGTCCAATCTGTCAGATCCATATATTAAAACTAGAGGGGAAAAAAACAACCCAAAACCAAAACACAAACCATCCCAAAACCAACAAAAATCCCCACAACTCTTGCTCTGTCCCATCTTGGATCCACCACAATTACGGGCAAAATTGCTAACACATGGGAAACAGCAACTATGATACATCTACTAATCATATTACGGAGAACAATAAACAGATGTAAGAAAAAACATTGCAAATAAGGGAAATAAAAGTTGACGGAGACCAGTTTTTAAAAAAAAAACCTGTATGATTGAGGAATCTTCTAAATTAGAACTAGACAAGGATTAAAAAGATGATGTTGAAGTCTATTACTGAACTACAAAATGATTACTCCCTAGAAGGAATAACATCTTCTATCCCCATACAAAAAGAGATACACATACATATACTTAATTTGAATTAAACATATATTCATTCTGAACTTCAATGAGAACAGACTGAAGGATGTGTTGTCTGCAGACAGAATCCAAAAAACCCAGCAATTTAATTTTGAAATACGCAGTGAGATAAAAAAATAAACAAAAAAGCCACCGAGCAAATGCAACCAACAGGCAGAAGTCTCTCAAGCAGGGTAGATAATTCTCCATTTGTTCCATTCCATTCCATATCCAGAAAAAAAAAAAAAACAAAACAGATCAAAGAAGATTCCAGACTGCTGATTTTTATCTTCTTGGAAACTGAAATAATTTGATCCATTTGGCAGAAGTAGATGATGAAAGTTGTATCACTTTCCTCAAACTGACAAATGCCACAAGAAAAGCTCTGGGCATCTGCCACTAATCTGAAACACTCTGATAGAAGCTGCTAACTGCATCAGTCCACTTATGGGGATTTCTAAATGCTCAAATTGTTTAAAATTGAAAGGGGGAAAATGGACTGATTACTTCAAGCCAAGTTCAATGTTACAAGTCACAATCAACAAGGAGTTGGTCACCATTCCATCTGTCTGAGCAAAGAACACAAGAAAGAAAAAAAGAATCCACAACAAAAATTCTGCCACAAAAAAAGGCCACGAGAAAAAGCATCTACAGAGTCTGGGTCGAAAGGAATCGTGATGAAGAATCGTGACGAAAATGCTGCATCATCATACGATTTTACAAGTGATGCCTGACTACAACTACAAAGACGAGAGAGAGCAGGTCAGTCATGGCTGAGGGAAAAGGGGAATGCAAGGCTACATTCCAGAAGGCACTGCAAATTGAACGGGTCTCCTTGAGATCTCGCAGGAAAACCTCCCTTTGTGATTCTCCTGAGAACCACTGTGGCAAGAGAATTATGGCATGACTTCCACCTGAGGAAGAAAGGACAGTGTTTTATCCAGGTCTTACTGGAGCTACAGCATCTGAATGACACAGGGAGCCTTCCATTCCAGGTGGTTAGCTGTGAGCTGCAGTGGTTAAAACAATCCAAAGACCTTTGACAGATCAGTTCCGCAGTATTTGGAAGACATGTTTGCCCGACACTGGGCATCATCATCCTGAAGGCAGCTGTGGTCAATAAATAGTATGATTTGAGCCTCCTACTATTTTCACTCTGGTAACTGAAATGCGCAGGCAGGTGTTGGCGCTCTGCATGGACACTGTGGCTTGTATTTGATGACATTCAAAAACTGAGTAAGGGGCGCAACCACTGCAGAAGAAGCCACCAATGAGCTAATTGCTTTGCAAGAAAAATCTATGCAATTGGAACCTGTTGGAGAATCTCCAGTCTAAAATCAAATTGGGCTGATAAATTACGTTCATCTTATTAAACATAGAGGCTGTCTACACTGAAGTGGCCCAAAAGGAGAAATACTGTTCTTCTGGCAGGACAGTCTAGCTGGTCTCTCATTTCTTTTTAGTGCCTTCTGCCCAGGAGTAATTATCTGTCCCAGAGCACCTCATGTCACCTAACCCTCCTGGGAGTGCTAACTCAATTACACCTCATTTTCAAAGCCTTCTACTCTGTCCTCAGCCAAATAAACTAACCTATAGAGCTCCAAGGAAGACGATGGGAACTATCAATGAAAAAGCTACTTGTAACTCAAGGGCACTCAGCATTAAACCACTTCTTTTTATCAAAGCAGTGGAACGGCAGAGTAGACAATCATGAGAAGTATGATGATGCCAAGACTTGCCACCTCTGGGCTTCCAGAGACCACTTAAAATATGAAGTCTTCCAAACCATCTTGCTTAAGTATGTTAAAAATGTGTAAGCAGAGGGTAAAAAAAAAAGCCAGCTAACTATTCTGATCTTCTCTAAAGCTGCTTTGCATTTAAGGAGCTATTGTCAAGCAAAATGAGACACAGCACTGGAGAATGACCAGTCCTGCTACTGTCCCCTCAAAATTTCACAATGTTCTAGTCCAAGTGGAACAGAGGAATTAGGCAAATGGCTAAGGCATCTGTAGGACCACACATCCCCCCATGCCCTAAGATGTTATACAGCCGAAGTCCCACCTGCTAAAACAAGGTAGCAATATTTGGCAAAACCATCTTGCCCTTTCCAGGTAAAAATCAAAATAACAGCTGAATAGGTAAAATTCAGGGAAAGCTGGAGAAATGAGGGGGAGGGGAGTGAAAGGAGCAAAGGGAAATTTGTTGCCAACAGGAAAGAATTGTTTGCAGTATGAAAATGTCTTCTCTCTACAAAGGAACAGAAACAAAGGAGAGAAACACCACCAGACTGACCTTTATATTTGTTAAAGAAAACAAAACCCAAACCAAACAATCAGAGATGATTGAACTAACAATGTCTTCAATTCCCATTTTGGATAGATGTGACAAAGGCTCACGAGCTAGGACTTCTGCGCAGAGTAATGGCGTAATCAGGGAAGCAAAAGAGTCATCAGTCTAGTCTAGTCTTACACTCCAACTATGAGAGTTAGTGTAGGTATTAAAACTACATTGTAAGCAAGTAAGTAAGAGCTGGTGCAGAACCATATTAATATATTCTTTTAAGTTGCATTGGGCTGAGTATACAATAAAGCAGTTTTTTATCCTGCATTTTAAATGACTGAATTAGAACAGAATCTACAGTGTGTTACCTTGCTAAATTCTACATGTTTTGCACCTTGAAGAAATATGATGGGTGTGATTTTAAGGATGTTAGGAAATTGAAGATGTAAGACTAGCAATTGCTGAAAAAAAGAGATTATAAGAGTGGTGATATATCAGTGGCAAAGATCAGTACAAGATTTTATTTGCCCAAGTTTTAATTAGCCGTGCTATTGCCCTTTTTCAGTTTTATTGTAAATTAAAGGTCTATATGGAAATTATGAAAATGTGAATCTGGAGAGACACTTCAAAGAAAGAGCTTGATGACATCAGGGGTATTTACACTGACAGCAGCATTATGGAATTCACAGTATTATCAGTGGCAAAGATCAGTACAAGATTTTATTTGCCCAAGTTTTAATTAGCCGTGCTATTGCCCTTTTTCAGTTTTATTGTAAATTAAAGGTCTATATGGAAATTATGAAAATGTGAATCTGGAGAGACACTTCAAAGAAAGAGCTTGATGACATCAGGGGTATTTACACTGACAGCAGCATTATGGAATTCACAGTATTTTTAATTTAAGGACATGGCTCCATAATTGCCAGTCCTGCGTGCTTACATATTCTAAGTGAAATTTTACATTCTGGCATAAACTAGAAATCCTAAATATAGGCAGCATGGTCTTTTCTTTGGAACTTGCTACACAAATACATCAATTATGACAATTTAATTGGACATGCTTTTATTTCATTAAAAATAGCTGTTTGAAGAGTTCGAGCCAGTCAGTTCAGCACTGTCAATGGCAAATGCTAAAACATTTCAAATTACCTGTGTTACCTTTAAGGAATGCAGTAATTCAAGAGCCAAACAGAACAAATAATCTAAGTGATTACTTAGCTTATCAACTAATATTTTGTATGTAGCTGTCTGGTGATTTACTATTTCATTATTCCATTAATGGAATCAGCTAATAAAACATGAATGCAAAGTCCAAGTACTTTGGACAGTCACCAAAATCCCATGATGGTACTATTTTCCAAACTAAGATTTGACTCCTCACACAAAGGTGACAGCAGGTATACCTTAAACTGGGAAAAAACATAGTTTCTTATTCGTTTAACACGGCCATCCCCAAACCCTCAACATGTTATCTCTCACTCCTCCTCTCTATTTTAAAGTTTTCCATGCATGAAACTTGGGGAACATAAAAAGAACTGCAGAAGCAGGGCATACTTGATAACATACACTGTCACAAGACGAAAAGACACACTTTCTAGAGTAATGCGCTTGGTGAACACAGAGAGGTGGGGGAGAGAGGCCACCAATGAAGTATGCTTTACAATTACTGTTTCCACACAGAATTCCTTTGAGATCAACAGTGCAAGAATCCCATTCATTTTGATGAGATTCATTTATTTTTGAATGTTACGAAAAGTAACCGCAGCACATAACAAAGGCATAGTAATAACTTCACTAGAGTACACCGGCCATTGTAATTTGGATCACTGTGAAAGCCAGTTTTTATTACAAAAGAAAACAAGCCTTAGAAGTGGGTGGAAGGACATCAGTATTTAAAGAGACGTGTTGTATAACGTCTGCCACTGAAACCTTTGAAACAGGAAAAGCAAATACTCTGCAAATTAAGATATGAATGCAGTTACAAAGTTTCAGTGTGGAATTAATGGACTCGGGGATGAAAGGATTCTGGCAGAGCACTGATCCAACAAAGTACCGGGGCAACTTAAAGCATACAAGCAGTCCTACTGAAATAAGAGGGGGAAGATTGAAGGTAAAAACATGTCCATGCTTAAATATTCTTCTGTTTGTATGTTAAGAGTCATCCGCTAATTGTCTTCACAAACAATAACCCTTTTCCAATTTTAAATAAAATTTCAGAGAATCCTTTTAAATTTTTTGTGAATTTAAAAGCATCTCCTACCTTAAACCAGGACCTAGAGAATGGAATCTGGAAAAAATTTCAAGATTTGTTTTTATTTTTAGATTTACATTTGGTCATATTTGTTATGCCTTATTTCATAAAACATGTAAGTAAAAACCTTTCTGGCAAGCAATGGCACAGAATTAGGGCTGAAGGCATCTCAAAAGGTCACCCAAACCAATATTTCTCAACCTTTTTAAATCCAAAGCTCATCTAAGCCTTTCAGAAAAAAAAAATCAGAGGTCATTTTGAGCCATGTCATCACAATTCTTTCTGGCCCACTCAAAATCAGGTCTAACTTTGAACATCTGTAGGTTTTTTTCCCCACTTTGTTTCTCTACAGCTGTTTTTGTTCAGCTGAAATTTCTTGCAACTGCTTCTGATGTCCTATATTTCTCTGACCAAGATACACAGATCTAGTCCATCCTACTGCCTAATACATGATCGACTATATCTGACAGATAGCTATCTAACCTGTTTTTAAAATTCTACAGTGGCAGAGATGCCATAATGGCTCCAGCCAAACTATCATAGAGGTTTAACTACCTCAAATATTGGAAAGATTTTCCTAATGCCAACTTAAACCCTACAGCAATATAAACCTGTTATTTTTTTGTCCTAACTACGATGAACCACCAACAGATTATTTCCCTCTCCCCACAACAAACTTTTTAATGCATTCAAGGCTTATTAATGGCCCTCCTTAGTCTTCTCTAAAGGCTTCACAACCTCACTCCCTTTTATCCATCCTCACTGGACATGTTTTCTAAACCTCCAGTCATTTCTGCTGCTCTCCTTTGAAGTCTTTCCAACTGTCTGCACTCTTCATAAACTTTAGTGCCAAAACCTTTGACTTCAGACTGAGAAGAGCAGGACTGTTTCCCCCTTCTTTGAGGCTGTTTCTCTCCATATACATCCCAGTATGACAGCCTTTTTTAGCACCAGTATGACACTTAACTCCTGTTCCTTTCCCACGGAAGTTACCTAGCTAGTTGTTCCTGGTTTTGCATTTGTGCAACTGTTTGTCGAACAGTTGCACGTTTTTTATAGATCTCTTTTGACTGTGACTCTTCTGATGGTGAACTACTTTCAATGTACTGTTTTCCAACCATCTTGTATCCCCTTCATCTAGACTAGAAAGGTACCGCATTGCACTATCAGAAAAAATACCGAGAGTCAAGATTATATACATGCCCATTAAGACTCAATTTAAAAATTCATAATAGTTAATAAGCGCTAATTTTGTACCATCTTTCACCCTAGGCACACCAGTTAAACTTCTGGAAACTGTAACGCCTAGGTCTGAAGTGAGACAAGCACTCCTCTGAGTCACATGCCTGGAAAAAGAAGAGGATGAAACTGCCCAGAAATGAAAACCAACAGGCCCCGAAGTCTCCCATGAAACTGGAGGCATACAAACTGACACCAACTGAGAGGAAGAGGTGCAATAAACATTGGCAAGCAAATAAATGTTCATTTAAACCATCAATGTTCAATAAGAATAAATGCCAAATTCTAAAAGTCTATATATCTATCTACTGCTTCTTTCTTAGCCACAAGGCCTGTCAGAGGAGAAAATTAGATTGTTTTGACATAATTTGGTCTCAACAAATCTGCGTTGGCTGTTACAATTGGCATATACAATTTGAGATGTCAAAAGATTTATACCATTGAAAAGGTAGGGCCAATAATTGAAGTTCTGATGGGCCTAACAAGAGAGTGGCATAATAAAGAAATCACTCAAAGGAACTTGGTTCAGCACAGCAAGCAGTCAAAAAAATGCAGCTAATACTTAGCCAACTTGCTAAAAGAGAATTACTTCTACTTCTACTCTAAATTTATGCACACTGTATGGAGGAAAGCATGAGCTAAATGTATATAACACAATATAAATCTCAGGAGAAAAGAAATTCCTTTCCTTTTAACATAGCTCTTCTTGTGTAATAAACTCGGTGACTGGCACTACATTTTAATCCAAATATGCACACATACAAAATTACAGATACATCTCACTCCCCCAGTGACTTTATAACATGTTGCTAGGTAACAGTGCATACAAGTCAGGTTTCAAGACCTTTAGTAAGTCACCATAAAATAACTGCATAGGCCTTTTGCATGAATAATGTACATTTGTGTCCTTTTTCTGATGCCAATAGATCAGACATCGAAAACATGACTGTCTGCCAAACTGTAAACAGCTCCCCATCAACTGCTACATGAAAAACAACACATCAAAATGTGGTATGTTTTCTCAGCTTTCAAGCCTTCCCCCCTCGCCTGCTTTTCGCTCTCATTCTTGCTACATGCAGCCATCATGAGCGCTACCATCTACCAGTCAGCACAGTTGATGTGTAGAGCCACTTAATGCACAGTAACCCAAATCTAAGATAGACATCATAACGACAACATATATGGGTCAACTGTCAGACAACATAAAAAAAAATTGATTTCATATAGAGTCCAAATTCAAAACTCAATTAAAAAAAATGTACAAGTAAAAAAGGTATAAGCAAATCAAACCAGACTCATCCTCGCTCATTTTTTATTGGTTATAATAATAAATTATATCAACTTTTTTTTTTTTTTTTTAAAGATAACATTTCTGTGGCTTCTTCCAACTCACACAGCGAACCATTTGTGCCAGCCCACTTCACCTTCTACTTGTCCTGAGCTCTTTCCATTTTCCTGGTTGGCTCCATGAATCCTCAAGGCTTGATTTCTTGTGTTTACCCATTCTACTCAATTTCCCACAGAACTGTGATCCCAGAGGCATAAAGGTTTGGGCAGATGAGGACAGCAAGCCTTTCCAAAACAAATGGCTGAGGTTTCATCAAGGCAATGGCATTAGGACAGAGGTAATTCCTTAGTTCACCTGACAATAAAATTTGCAATTTACATTCCATTTAAAGGAAAAAGGTGACCAATTATTTTCTATTGAAAAGGGTATCGTCTATCTCCAAAGTCTAAAACTTGCCATAGGGACTGCCATCTCCTTGCAAAACAGAAGTTTCTTCAGTGACATTTTTCCTGACTTCTTTCTCTTTAAAAATTAAAGGCCAATTTTGAAAACATTTAGTTTGCATGCTGCATCCCTGCAGCATGTCCCCAATTCTGAAGTGTTCAGTCAAATCAATAAAAGAGCACATAAAATACAACAGATTCACCCTAAACACATCCTCCACTTCAGTCTCACATGTGAATATCATTCTTACAGCAATAATCTGACAGTGAAAGAAAACACAATAAACACACGCTTTGCCTTAGATATGGATTTCAATTAAAATCGTAAAAAAATTAAAAGCTGTTCATGAATCTCTAGGGCTACTTTTTTTAAGTGTTAATAATCAAGAAATGCAGTAACATTCATACTTCACACATATTTACTAGTAAGACCTCAAATAATACTCTGAAAGGAAGACGACTAATACTTTATTCCTCTTATTTAACAGATGGGTGAAGGCAGAGAACTTAAGAACTGAATTTTCTAACAGTGGGGGCGCTTGTGACCCTCAGCGATCTCAAACCAGAACTACAGGTATTCAGTATGCCTGAAAAACACACCAAATGAGATTTGCCAAGGTAATTGTCAATGAACTTGAAAGCCTGGATTATAAATTCTCATCCCCCAATCCCAGTAGTTATCAGCAAAATCCCTCTCTTCTCTCTCTGCTTCCCCCTCTTCCTTCCATCACACACCTCTCCTTATCAAAAGGAAAAAGAAATAAGAGGTTGCAATTTTTTTTCTCCCTGCAATTCCACGACCTAGCAAACCCAAGGCAACGTGTTTCTCAGCCCATAAAGGAGCAGCTGATGCTGCTGCTTGCTGCTCAATTACCTGACAGCTTCATAAGAAAATCTGATGCCATCTTGACAGAGATGTCTTGGCTGAATAGTGCTGATGCTGTATTGGCCACAAAGTCAGAGGAGTCTTTCAGCTTTGAGTTGTTGGGGGCTCTGTCAACAGTGCTAAGAGTAAAAGGTGCAGCTGAGATGCCATTGTCATCTTTGGGCTCTTCTTTCACTAGTAAAGGTGGAATACCTCCACTAGGCTGCCCAGCCACATCAGGTGTTTTAGATACAGACGCTGATCCTGGAAGGTCAGATCCACCTCCTTCCCTCTGTGGTCCTGGGCAGGAGTCACTATTTAGCTGTGGTGACCCTTTCACCTCAGTTTCTGGTATTTCCTCCTTCACTTTGGATTCTGTCCTGAGGAAATGTTGATGGCAACGCATATGGAGTTTCAGGCTGAAGTGGCGGGAGGAGGTAAAAGGGCATAGCTGGCATTGAAAGGTCTCACCCCTGTCTTGGTGCTGATGAACCTGGTTCAAGAGGTGAAAGACAAAAGCATGTATTAAGCAAAACAGTTTACTACAGTTTACTAGCATTATAGAAATCTCAAATCTACACTCTTCACACCATTTTTTTTAAAAAAAAGACAAGTTAACTAATGGATTAACTCATTCTGAGCACTTGGAAAGAGGTCAGGCACTAAGAACAGTAGGATTCTTTCACACATAAGTCAAAGAACATAAACATCAGACTCAACTGAAAAAAAAAAATAAATCAAGAACTGCTCTTTTGGCAGCGTGGAAATGATGAAGTTTGCTTTGGATCAAACAGTCCTTACAACTGGATCCTGATGACCTGTCAGCACATAAAAAGACTTCCAAGCCATAACTAGTACCTTTCTTGATTAAAAAACAAAGAAACCAACCCCTATCTATTATGTGTTCTGCTAAGCATGATCATTCTGTGCAACCTCAAATAACAATTTTTCAGAGCAACCCAGCAAAACACCAACCTGCAAAGCAACATCCATCATCAATTCATGTATCACTAGAGTGAAAACGCAGCACCTGGCAATACCAAGGCACTATTGAAACAGTTTGTTGCAAATTAATCCTACCAGAAAATAAACAGTTCTGTTATGATAAAATACAAATGTGAGTTGGTGTTTGCCATTTATTCTATTTTATCAGTCAGTTAATGATCACAGTTAATCTTACTGTCCTCGTATTTTGACTGTAGGCTTTTTCTCATAGAGACTGCATGTTCCCGTATGACTACAATGCCCAGTATCCTCAGGCCCAATCCTGATTACCTTTTAAAGAGAACTCCATCCATCCATCTGTAATGGTTCACATATTTTTTGAGCAGATACACTAATTAATATAAACTATATACAGATAATTATACAATTTCTTGTTTAACACAGGACTTGCGAAAGGGAAGGAGTAATTGAGCCCAGCATAATAGTGGCAGGTATATTGAAAGTTTTTTCCCTATAGCTTCACAAATGAATTTTAAATCCCGACAGTAGCACGCCAGGCTACTCCTTGCAGATAGACTGGCAAATACATACGTTTTTTCCTTACTAATTGATGAACATGTGATCAGGACAAACTGGCACCAGACTGAGCTCCACACATTCATTTTTACTTGTGACTCGAGTTGGTTGGAAACGTTTCAACTAGACAGATTTTTGTTGGAAAATGGCAATTTGTTGAACGCAAAATATTTCACCTGAAACATGGAGAGGTTTGATGAACTCTTGGCAAATGAGGCATGATTCCCCTGCCCTACTGAGTGGCACTCTATTCCCCATTCCTTGGGCTTGGCTCAGAAGCAGCCAGCTATGCCAGGGATCCAAGGCTTGCTGCTGTAGTCTGGGAGTCCAGAAGCCCCAAGAGCTCCAGCTCTAATCAAAGCTCAGCTCTACACCAGGGAGCTGGGAAAACCTAGCTTTAACTAAGGCTTTCAGCACCTTCCAGTTTCCTTCAGAGCTGAGATCTAGATCCCGAGAGTCCTGGTGCAGATGCTGCAGAGCTCTGGGGTAACAGTAGCATTTCCCAAAGAGAGGTCTGTCAAAAGTCAGGTTGGAGTTTCACAGAATCAGAGAATGGTCGGGGTTGGACAGGACTTCTGGAGATCATCTAGTCCAACCCCCCTGCCAAAGCAGGTTCACCAAGAGCAGGTTGCACGGAAACACGTCCAGGCAGGTTTTGAATATCCCCAGAGAAGGAGACTCCACAGCCTCTCTGGGCAGTCTGTTCCAGTGCTTTGTCACCCTCAAAGTAAAGCAGTTTTTCCTTATGTTCAGATGGAATTTCCTGTGTTCCAGTTTGTGCCCGTTGCCCCTTGTTCTGTTGCTGGGCACCACTGAAGAGTCTGGCCCCATCCTCTTGACACCCGCCCTTTAGATATTTATAAGCATTGATGAGATCCCCTCCCAGTCTTCTCCAGGCGATACCAACCCAGGTCTCTCAGCCTTTCCTCATAAGAGATGTTTCAGTGCCTTGATCACTTTTGTAGCCCTCCACTGGACTGCCTCCAGTAGTTCCTTGTCTTTCTCGAACTGGGGAGCCCAGAATTGGACACAGTTCTCCAAATGTGGCCTCACCAGGGCAGTATAGAGAGTGTTGTACATCTGAGCTGATTAATTTTCTACACTGTAAGAGGAATTTAGTTACAAGCTCATATCCAGCATTCCCAGCTCTACATACACAGGACCTGAATTCAGGTCTGCTAGAATGTGATGCTGGGAGATGTCCCTCTTTTAGCCCTTTTTTATATTCAGTGAAGACACATATCATTAGTGCTGTGTAACTTTTCATTCGTAGTTCTCCACGGGCTCCAGAGATTAGGTACTAAACAGATAACAAGACAGAATTTCTCTTGGCCAGCCACTTTACAGAATGTCATTCTCAGTATCATATAAACATGACATTCACAGACAAATTCTGGAATCTTAAAATTGCACCTGACAACAAAAAAAATTAGAAGCTAATGCTAACCTAAGACAGTTTTAAAGCAACAACCTTGCAGAAGAATAGCAGCACAGTAAATTCTAAGTATTAACGGGTTACAACAGAAATGCCAACCAGATTGCCTGTCTACCCTACTGGAAACAGGATAGTCTGCGAGCACAGCAGTATGTAAGCACTCTTCTTCATGAAGAGCAGCGAGATGTACTAATGGTAGCAAGCACTCTCACCATGGCAACTTTATCTCTTACACCCACTGAGATTCTGTGTGCCAGGGTTTCTCTCCAGGATCCCCTTCAATCAACATTTCCCTGCCTACATATTTAACCACTTCTTCCAGAGGCCCCTTATCACAATCATCAATACGATGCCTTCTGAAGGCTGTCACTGCTGCAGTCGGGTGGCAAAGTGTGTGTGAGTCCACCCTCTCTTCCCAGGAGCATGGCATGCCACCCCTGCAATATCTTTTGGGAATGGATGAGAACAGGAGGGACTGATTCATCCGATTTGGAATTTTCTCCTGCCCAAAGACAATAACAGCATCACCAAAGGATTTATCATAAAATAAGGTACGTTTATAACTTGCAGCCAAGGAATGACAGAACTCAAACCCAAATATTTAGGGTTTTGAAAGGAAGACTTTTAGATCTACAAAAAAATCCCTTATGAAACAATATCAAGCCCAGTATTTAGCTCCCAATGTCCTGAGTCCAGTCCCATCATAAGACTTTATTTTTTTGTCAAAAATAAACAATAATATTTAAAAATTTGAACACTATTAGAAATTGAAGCTAAGAATTAAAGTCCTTCTAAAGCAAAAAACTATCCCTTATTTTCTCATTTGACAGCAGCTAAAAGAGCCAAGAACTGTCATTCTATGCTATTCAGAGGCAAAAGTCAAGGCAGCAACTACTTGCTGCAGAATAAGAAACAAGAAACCCTGTAGAGCTACACAGAAAGCCACAGGGGAGATCCAGGTCATGCAATGTTACAGTCCAAAAAGCTGCCTTCTCCCTCCATGAGACAGAGAACGGTTCTTACACTGTGCTAATGCTACTGAAACCATCAGATGTCCTCTTTTGACTCAACTAGGCTGTTGCTCCAAGAACCACAGGTAGGAGGAGACAAGAGGGCAGCTGACAGGTTTTCTCCAAAGTCCCACTCCGAGCCCAGCTGCTGCCAGACTTGGATCTCTCTGAATTACGCTGCAAACCATAGTGCACAACCTGTTCTTTCAAAATCCCATAAAACTACTGTTTGACTTATGTAAAAAACATTTACGACTCCTACCTTATGAGTTTATTTCATTCAATATTGGATATTCTCCTTGACTGTGAAAAGTACTTGTATCATCTTTATTTTAACCCTACAGTCTTCCCAGTCTCAAACGATATTTTGTAGTCCTACAGTTCTTTCAGTGTGTGATTGATATGACTTACGCAAAAATTTTCAACAGAACTATACACTCCTTACAAACTTTAGGCCTAGTTTGAGGACTTGGGTACAAATTTATCAATTATTTTATTTTTAATTTGTTTCTTTCCGTTTCTCTTGCTGCCTCTTCATTCTTACATTACAAAAAAAGAAAAAAAGAAGCCATTCAATTTATCTTCTCTATCACACGCATGATTTTGATCACACCTCCTTTCTATACCTGGCAGTCCCATTCTTTTCAACTTCTTCAAAGGAGTTCTTGCCATCCCACTAATAATTTTCATCACCAGCTTTTAAAATCCTTTCTATTTCTGATACATCTTCTTGATGCAGTGACCAGAAGTGAATATCGTAAGTGGCAGAATACCATATGTTAATAATAGCATTGTAATATTTTCAGTGTTATTTCTGTCTTATTCTACAGACATTGAAATATCTAATGTACTTTTTAACCACTGCTGCGCGTGCCAAGAAAAGCTTTTCATTGAACTGTCTACAACGATACTCAGATACTTTCCCTGAGTAGTTACAGTTCATTATATCAGACAGCCAGGAGCACGATTAGACTCTTGTTTCCAAGGTGCAGTACCTTGTATTTGTCAACAATAACTTCATTTGCCCCCTTGTTTATCTGTCAGCCAGCCTTTTTTTATCCCCTTTCAAGCTTTGCCTTTTCTAATCTTGATTCATACACATGAGGCTGTATGGTCTACAGTTCTCTTACCCATAGACATCATTTTGTGCAGATCACATTTGCTAAAATATGCTCAATTCCACTCTTAGTAATGGAACAACCCTCTGTTAGCCTTTTGTCATGCTTTAAAAATTGCTAATTCCTTCCTACCCTTTGTTTTACTGTCTCTTGGCGAATTTCTAATTTGCCATAGTACATCACATTGCTTAATTTATTTGGCAGCTTCTCAGTGAGAAGCTTTGCCAAAGGCTTTTTTAAAGACCAAATAAATTTCAACTGATTCTTAAGTCCATAATTTCTTGACATGCTCAAAACATCTTAGTAAAAGAACATGTGATTTTCTTTTACGGAAACCACATGTCCCTATATATCACATCATTTGTATCATTATATTTTTTTCTGTTACATTTTTTGTTGACTTACTAACATTTCTAGCATCATAAGTATGAAAAGATGATTTAAGAAACTGCTTAAAAGCAACATCCCTGCTGATTTACCAGCCAATTTAAGCCATGGGAAGTACACAGTGGCCCACAGAGATGTACCACAGCCGCAAATACATGTGATCCCACCTAATAGGGTACAATAGGGAGTAGGGGTGAGGAAAACAGTGACACAGGCACATCCTGCAATTTTACAGTACTGGTGAGGTAGATCTTTTCTTAACACCTTCCTTAAAGTTGGGGTAACACTTTGCACAGACTCTCCCTTTAGTTATGAGGAACAGGAAGGGAAGGATTGGCATTCACCTTTCTTTTGTGGGACTTAACAGGCTTTTTTGGTTGTTATTTTTTAAACACTCAGAGTAAGAGGATTTTTTTTTTCTGAGAACCTTCATCCCTAAACAAAATCACAACATAAGGGGGTTGGGGTTCTGAATCCATTCATTGCTATATTAGCTTGTGGCTACTCAGTCTTTACTTACTTATTGTGACCCAATTATCACTTTTTTCTTTGCCTACAGTATATTTTATTTGTCTCACCAACTTTCAAGTGGATTAACATTTCCATGGGGGACATATGTTTTAGCAACTACTGCAATCAACAACTACTACTACGGCCATTCAGCCATACCTGCCTACCCACTGATTTTTTCTGGGTTTGGGGTTTTGTTTGTTTTTTTTTTAATCTCTTTTAGTAATATACCTTCTTCTGTGGCTACATTTGCCTACACCTGAGAGGTCTCCATTTTGCATCTATTATGTGCCCTCTGCTTTTTCATTTCATGCTCTTTTCTGACAAGTTTCCTCATTTTTAAAATAATTGCTCTTTCAAAAGTTTAGTGCTACAGTGCTAGTTTTGATATGATCCTTCCCATCAGGACACGTACATTATTTATATAGTATTTTCTTTTTGAAACCATTTCCTTGCTTTGCTTGAAAGCATAGGGAAAAAAAAAAAAGCCTCTCTGCAGGGCTGGACTGGACTAGGTGTTCCAAAAAATATATTTTTTTCTTTAAGATTTAAGGTATCAACGCATTTCCTGTCTTATCCTTGCCTCGCATGCAAAAAGTGACAAGATTAAAAGGCGTATATTTGAAGTCACTTGTGGTACCTGTCAGACTCTGTGCACAGATTTTACTTGTTGAAAAGCTGCACAAGTTTGCATTACCTCCCCTTGACTGAGAGGAGGTAGTGGAATCACAGGTGCCTCTCAGGGCTCTTTAAGGTTAGCTTAAGCCAAACTAAACAAAAAACCCTCCCATAAAACACAGTTAACCTCCTTCTCCCAGTATGGTGAAAATGCTTTAAAATAACCTGCCCTATACTTCACTAAAATGGATGAGGAATGCTTATTCAGTTGTCTGACCCTAGCTGAGGAAGAAAGAGGGAAAAGCAAATCACTAAGGGATAGTGAGCACCTGGCTACATTCTTCAGAGCCTTTCCTTATTCCCACTATCCTGTAATTAATAGACTCCCCTGAATCAGGAGGCTGATTATGACCCTCTTTATATTACACAGGAATATTAATCTGAGATCTCACTACATGGTCCCTCTTCACAAGCAACAGAAGCAGGAAGATCCTGTGGTTGAGCATCACATGACCTGCCTGCCATTGCATCAAACTTTTCTGTTAAGCTTAATCTTCCCTTTCCTCATTTTTTGTCATACCATCACGCTTCAGCACGTGTCCACAATGCCAACCTTCTTCTCCACTGCTAGAAGAGCTGGCTCACCCATTTCTGCCTTATGTCTATATAGCAGCACAAAGAACATTTATAGATATTATTTTTGGCCATATGCTCTTCTTCCTCATTTTCCCTTCCAAGTTCTCAGGCTAATATCCTGTTGCTTTCTTGGAACATATCTGTATGATCTCACAGCCTATCCGTCCACCAATTGCTGAGGAAGGTATGTGCATGATCCAAAGACACCAATTGGCCAAAATCTGACTGATGCTTGTGGTAATGCTGTGATGTAAATTTAATCTCTACTTGCCTCCCAGGAAAACAGAAAAGCCTGAATACATCTTGCTGAATTACACCACCCCTTTCCGTTGCTTTCCGCAAAAGTAGTACATTAGATACTCTCTCGCTCAAGAGGAAAACAGCAGATTCCAACTGAATATATGTTTAGATAAACAGAGAGAAGGACTTGAGCACAAGCTTTGCTGCCTGCTTGGACAAGACACCTCTCTCAGTTACGTATTCATTTTGTCCCGCTTAATTTTCATTATTCGCAGCACCCCTGGAAACCACACTATGATACCAGAATCAAGTCCTGTGACACTACCTCCAGATTCTTGGGAATAAGGGCCAAATCCTGTGGTTATGCATATACTATAATCTGTCTCCAAAACAGACTAACAAAATTCCATACTGTGTCTATTTTAGGATTTTTCTAAGGTGCCTATCACTGTGCAATCTAAATGCCATATAACAATTATAGATAACACTGTGCGCCTTGAAAGGCAGTCTACTCAGCCTCCCTTATTCACTGTGTGTCTGTGTGGAAACTTTCCTTCTGCTTCCTCTTCTTGCCTTTCACTTCCTTGCCTCCAGTTGTGAGTTGGTCCTGGCAAAGTGCCCTTATTGGAAGAACGTTTCATCAACATGGTGGGTAGCACATGTAGATCTGAATATGGTCAGGGCTGGAATCAATCCAGCTCTCTGTGAATATTTTCTCTAGCAGGGGACAAGAAACCAAAAATGATGGCAACGTTGTATTCTGGGCCAATCAGTTTGACATGTTATAATTACCATAAAATTACACAGTGTTTACATTATATAGTTATTATTCATTAACCTAAAGATACACAAAATAAGGAAGGCCCATATGGAGACACACACAAACCACTCATAGAAATTAAATCTCTAAATGACCAGTTTCAATGGAAAATGCCTATAAGAACCTAGAAAAAAGAGGAGGTGGTTCAGCTCAGGGCTATGCTGCCTAGGGAGAAAACAAAGACAACACTATTAGATTTTGAGGACTGCAGCTGGACAAAACACCTCAATGGGTTTTATCTGTCATCCTTATCAGTAGAACATAAAACCTGAAAACCAAAAAGCAGCATAAAGGAAAAAAGCTTGGCTTGTGATAGCATCCTAGAATAAAAATTGGGTTATAATTAATGACAAACACCAGCCTAGTACCCTAATTTTGAGTAGCCTTTTTGGTTTTGAAAAAATGTGTCTTCACCTGCAGCCACAGTTTGCTCACGGGGAGGGAAAGCGGGATAGAGAGCTAAAGGCAGCTCTACCTTCATGGGTTGTCTGGCAGGAAAGAGATAAGGCCAGGTAGCTCTCAAAGGATCCTAGAACAGCGAAGAAAACTGAAACATCCAACTGGCATAACCAGAACGCTGCATCCTAAGTAGCTCCCAGCTGTGCTGTACCGTTTCTGATGCGTATTCATTCCATTTTGAACACTGTTGGCTTATATATGTCAGTTATTATAATGTCATACTTATTTACAAACAGGTTTAAAAGCAGCACTTTTTTGTAATTAGAAAATAAACCTGAATTTTTTTATTTTTAATCTTGTTAACAATTTATACTTTTGCCAAAAGGAATTCAAATTATATCTGACAAAGGTGGACACATGACTGACACACTCCTACCTCCTTCACCTGCCTCAATTTTGATGTGATAGAAAATACTTTCACAAATGGCCTACTCATTTGAGAAAAGCATATGAAACCCATTGAAATTAAGGTGAAACATTATCTTCCAGATTCTTCCGATTCTTTACATCTATCCATAAAACTATAACAAGGACAAAAGACCAAATAAGGCTGTTTAGTTTTGTAAGACAATTGCCTTCATCTCAAATAGGGAGCAGTTTTACCAGCAAAGACCACTGGGTCCATCATGACCTGCATGACTGGACTGCATTGACTGAGGAGACTTCAGATCTCACCTCCATAGTAAAGCTAAAGGAGACTGTACTCTCCTACATTGTGTCAAGCAACTCCGGGCCTGACTCTGACCTCAATGATGTCTAACTGAGCATTACGTGGCAATAATTACTATATTACCAAATAATTAACACTAAGTATTACATGTTTGTATGAGGGGTCTGTTTTAAGACTACATCGGCTCAGTTAATGAAGGCGTTTGTGTTAGGTGGGGAGCAGACAAGAGCACACACAGACAGTGAAATTGTCCCTAATTTTCTCCAGTGTACTACCTGTGACCACCTTTGGAAATCACCATGCCAAAAAGGAAGAGATAGGCCCTCAACCTGAAAATAATAATTCCAAAAGGCAAAAAAAGCAGAGAACGAGAATTTCTGCAGGGAATAGGGATGTCCTTTACAAAGCAGGGGACAACAACAGGTCATTGTAGGGAATAGCAAGCTTTTATGTGATGCATGCTTTTGTGCAGGCTGTCAACAACTGAAAACAAAAAAAACCCTTTCTTATCATCCGGTGTTTCCATTCTTTCTACTCATCCTCAACTTGGGATGGCCATCTGAGCCCCCTAGTCAACACGGAACGCCAAGTCCTAAAAGAAAGAGCCATAAACACCAAACCTACTTGTACCTGATAAGGATTAGCATGATACACCAGGAATGCCTGGGAATAGTGCACTGTTCCACAGTAGAAGAGCTAAAGGATGAGCCTTCAGACTTTAGGGGGATGATTTCAGGCCTAGCAAAGACCTGAAATAAGGCAAGATCTGCTGTTGTGATCAGTGGAAAAATCTGAATCACTTACATTGAAGTGAATGGTTGCTTGGGTGTAAGCAAGGTTAGACTCCTGTCTAGTGATCTCAGTTTCTACAAAAGCGTATATAAAACCTGGACAGGCATTTCTGTCCCCCTCCACACCAGCCTCGTACTCTGCTACACAAATTTGTCTAAAACAGACAAAATACTAAATACAATGAAACAGTTCACTGTTGTTATAAAGCTCAACTGCATTAACAAGGGAAAGTTTTTGCACTTCAGCTTCTTCATCCATGGGCTAATGGGACAGGTACCATTTTTGCTTCACCAAGCATGTTCGACAGCTTGCAAGACCAGGCACTTTGTGCATTGCAACCATGTAGTACTTCAGCTAAGAAGACAGAGACTTTCTTTACATTTTTATATATTTCCTTATCAACAGAGATGTTGCTTCCTTCAAATGTCATCTTCAGTTTGAGCCTAAAACTTAGGCTGAGTTAAAAGCACACTTTAAACTTAATGGAAACATTTGAAAACAAAACATTACAGTATAATGTCATTCATTTTGTTTTGGACCCTTTGCTCCTGAAACACCTGCAGTTAAAAACTACAGCAAGAAAAAAAAAAGTTAAAACTGCAAGCCTGTCTATAGAAAGTAACGGGGAGATCCCCTGCTAGCGCTGGCCAAGTTGGTATGCCCACTTAGTGTGATGCAATGGCATACAGAGATACTAGCTGGCACCCTTAAAAGCAGCACTGCTGTGTTTGCATAGTGTCACGTCTCAGCTAACGTCCCTGCTTCTCGTGGTTCCAGGTCCAGAATTAAATCCGTCACAAACAGCCTGTGCTGCTCCAAGTTGTCATAACGCAAGGCAGTTTCCACATTGCATAAAATGGAAAGGCAAGCAAAGTGGGAAAAAGTTATTTCTCCCTCTTTTTATGGTCTCTTTATTTAAATAAAGGCATCATTAGTAGTACAGACAGGGATATTTTGTTCTTGCAAATGCAAATGAAATAGGTTTGATTGATGATGGAAGTGTTTTGATTGTCAGTAAACCCTTTTCTTACCTTCATGTGTGATTTGAGATTGTCCTTGCGTGCACAGCGAAATGGACAGAGTGGACACTGATGACTTTTCAAACCTGTATGAATCACCATGTGCCGTTTCCAGTAACTCTTCCTCTTGATAACCAAACCACAGATCGGACACTGGAAAGGTTTTCCTCCTTCTTCTTCTGAGGCTTAGCAGAAGGGGGAAGAAAAAGAGAGGATCCTTTACAGCCACTTGTCGAATACTTTCCCCTTGTAAACATATTCAAGATATCATTTTTCAATGCTAGAATTTCATCTGCAAAGAGACACATCAGTTAAACAACATGTACCAGAAATTTCAGTTCCTCTCTGCGGCGTATCCCTTTTCCCCTTAATCTAGTTATTCTCCCTTTAAGAAAGGTCACCATAATTTAAAAAGGTTAATGTCCCAAACATCCTTTGGCTAATCAGTAGGGGATGCTACTTTATCTCACCTGGTCCTAACGTTCCTTATAATTTAACTGAACTGAGATGGATGTCTCATAATCATCACTTTGCAGCTTCATTTCCTATCAAAGACCGGTTGTAGTAGGGTATGGAAAATATGCTTAACTGTTAAAAAATGACCCATTTCCATATCTGATGGTTAGCCAGCAGGGGAGCAGGATATAAAGCATAGAACAATCCACAACCTAACTGAAAAGCATGCTGGTATTGCATATCAGATATATTTAACTGCAGAAGTGAACGACTTCAGAACCCCTGCTGTTGAACTTGTTTAGTTATGGCTCGAGCAGATGCTGCTGAAACTTCAGCGATCGGGGGTCTTCAGGTCGTGGGTTTCCTTCTGCTCCTCTAGTTGCCAGGGCTTTAAATCTACTGCCTTCCTAAATGTTTGCACTCTGCTTTACTGCCCAATTCACCAAAGATTAGAAAAGGATTCGGTGGCATTTATCACGCCAAATATGGTTAGTCTACTGAGAACAGAACCATCTCAAGGCTGAAGGAAAGAGAAATTCCTGCTGCTGACTTTACACAACTAGCCATCCATTCATCCTCTCACCATGACTTCCCCTGCTTATTATAAAGAAAGTCCTAGTGTTACTGGGGAATTGGAAGCCTTTTTCCTCACCATAAAAGACAGACTATTTTCAAATATCCAGAGCACAGCAACATGCATCCTGCTATTTGGAATTTCTCTCAGAATATTTAATCTCATTATTATCAGTTATTTCCCACTGATAAGGATATAGCAAACATCAAATTCTCTTGAAGAGGAACTAAGTGATAAAAACCTCCAGAAAAACTTGTCATGTCCTAAAATACAACTCTTGCTATTAGGCAGGAAACAAAAACATTGTAATTCAACTGACTAGGTAGTCATTACGTAAGTACAAAACAAGGACACATTGTCAAAACTCGTTCAAAAGTTCTTCTTGTGAAATATTCTGTCACACTCAACATACTATCAAATTGTGCCCCTCTCTGCACCTCTAAAGAGTAAGCCAAAGCCAATCCTATAATTACTTATGTTTCAGTTTTTAAAAATCTTTACTTACTACTTTACAAAAGGCAGGAGAAAGATAAACCACAGAAAAAAAAAAGAGTATTGGTAGCATTTTTACCTATCATTTCTCTTCCTTCTATCATACCTTTTCTCCAGCCTCTGGTTATCATCACAAAGGACACGGAAAAGAAATGTGTAACAAGCTATTACCTGTTTTCCACCCCGTTAAAAATAAATCTGCAAGCAAGATGGCTCAATAGTAATTTAGCACATTAAAAAATACGCAAAGAACTGGACTGAACGCATATGACTTCACCAATAACAATGACAATTAATGGCACACAGGAATTGCGTCAATGCCCTCCAAAGCTGAACCATGTTAGCTCTTCACCATACTACATAAACCTCAGCATAAGAAAAAAAACCTGTGGGCTTCAGCTTTCTTTCATTTATATTGGTGTCTATTTCAAGTCACACAGTGTCAATTAGTTGGAAAGAGTGACTCTAGTGAGGAGAGAACCAGCTAGTGCTTTCCAAAGAAGCTTCAGGAACAAAACTGCAAGCATTGCAGGCAAGTAACACCAAAGGAGCGTTCAGTCAGTAAAAGAAGGGTCCACTCTTTCAAAAACGACGTCAGAACTTTAACAGAGATTCCAGACTTCTTTTTAAATTTCACCCCAAACACATGAGCATTTTATAAACTTGGCAATATTAACGGATTGATAGAAAAGTTAGTCTTCTTTGTGCCACTTTACTGTAAACTATGCAAATTCTGGTTAGGTCCACCAAACCTGACACACAGTTTCAGAGGTGACTACGTTCTGATAAGCCATGGCTCCAGCTTCTTGCCTGTAACAATTCTGAGCAAATAGCTCAACACAGCGGACAAAAGAGCAGCAGGCATACTCTTGTTACTAACATATTCCTCTTTAAATAGCCTCCATCTTTGCTGTTCCTTACTTGTCGGCATCTAATTAATCTCACTGAGTATTGATCTCATAACCAAAGCTAGATGTTGCTGGTGGGTATGTGAATCAGATTCCTAACAACAAAGCAAACTCACCAGGGCCTTAAACATTCAAAGTATGAGGGGGGGGGAAAAACCACCTCTCAAGCTATGCCTACTGAGAAAAAATATCTCTCTCTGGGAACAAGACAAAAAAACCCCATGTCTCAAGGAGCAATCAGACACGCATAAAAAGATAAAACATTATAAAATGAAATACCATTTTTTGCTTTTAGTGCTATAAGGCTGTAGGTGCAAAAGGAACCAGGAACATGCGACATTTATTTTCATGGTGAATATACACGCTCAGCAGCCCTACTCAACTTTTACAGAAGTGAAGTCTTCAATCAAAGGTCACTAAACAGTGACCTCTTTTTGCAAGCTGCAGTTCTCCACGGCTGAAGGAATCAAGGAGTCTGGCTGTCCATAATCAACATCCAGATACGCTAACCAACAGCTCGCTTTTTATTTTCAGTCAGTTAATTATTTAGAAAGGAAAAACTTAATAGCATATTAGAAAATGGCCTTAAAGAACTTTGGGTATGAACGCTGCACTATAAAGTTTGCTTAGATGCCAACTGGCATTGGCCCAGTGCGTATGAACTGAAAGGGAACGCCCTTCCTCTTGGGATACTAGTGCCATATATCATAAAGAATTAATAGTTGCTCCTTGGTTACCAAGGTCCTGAGGTAGTCAGCCCCCATTGTTATCTCTTAGCAGCACAGTATGCTTGGGCCTTCAGCAAAGAGAATAGTTGCTAGGAATTCGCTGCATCAGAGCTAGTTTATAAAGTGCTGGTACCACCAACCCACTTGTGCGCTGGTACGGAGCGCTCCCCCAGCATAAGCTGCACAGACAAATCCCACAGTTTGTTGGTCGAACGCAGAACCTGGATTTTACGACAACCATTTACTTTTCCCCAGTAAAAACTTATGATGTGA
>NW_009649717.1:533306-559527 GCF_000708025.1 Charadrius vociferus
GTGTTAACCTCACTCCTTCTCTATACATTGTTGCCTTTCTTATATGAAGTCCAGTCCTCATGGGGAAAGTTACATTAAATTAATGCCCACAGTCACACTGGTGTAACCAGTGTGGGTACTCCTATTCCCACACAAAAGGACCTTTTCTTGGTTTAGCTTATTTTACTCCAAAAAGGACTTCATCTAAACTAATGAAAAGCTTAGGACAGGCCCATGCCAATAATAGTTTGCCACTTGAATTGCCTTGGCAAAACACACCTGCAAAACATTCGCAGAACACATGTAACTCAGAGCAAAAAACTGATACCGCCTGCACCTCATCACATCCCTCCCCCTCCTCTTCCAAGGCAGGAATGAGCATAGCTCTCCATCCAATAGCTTCTACACTACGAGTTTTTACCAAAAGCTGCACAGGGACAGATCAGACCTCATAATATCCCTAAACAAAAAGGCTAGGTCAGAAAGATGGCAGTGCAATTATACAACACCCATGTCAAGCTTCATGTTTGTGCACTGGCTTGCTACGCCTGGACAGTCAGGCTAGTATTCCTGATAAAATTCAGCCTGATAAAGCTCTAATATACTGAACCACTTTGTGCATCTTGTGAAGATAGCGGACGTGCTTCCTTCCCCACTGCAGCAGAATGCCACTCCAGGGAGAACACTGATGACACCCGAAGCTGTACGTTCTACCAGAAATACAAATCCATGATGTGAACTTTTTATAGAAAGAGATGAAAGAAACCTTGTTTTTCCTTATTTTGAAGACAGATCATTTAAATTTCCCTGCATGGCTTGCCAGTTCTTGAAAGCTTTTGTTACCATGACTGTTTCTTCTTATTCCCTATAAGCCTAATTCCTTGACTGCCAACAGCTGGAACTGGTGGAGGGAAGTCAGAAATGTAAAATGGTTCTTGTTGAGCAAATTAGAGAAATGCAGTTCACCTTTTTTTTTTTTTTAATGACAAAGGATTGTAAAATACTGAACTGCTGCAAAAAAATTTAATGAAAAGTGGCAACATAATAATATACTCTGGTAAATTAGGACAGGGTAGTAAGCGATTATACAAAAGTCCATTTGTGACAAAGACAGCAGGAGGGAGAATTCTCCCTTGTCCAGTATTTCAAAAGCACTGGTTTTGTACATGCTCACTGATACTGTGAGCTCCCTAACAGGGATTCTTTGATCTTTTCCATTAAATATTTTTGTGGCTTTATTCTGAACTTGGTTAGAGAGGGAAATATCATTGTATGGCATAATAAAAAAAAAGTACTGAACTGTACACTCTTATCTTTCAAATATGGAGACATTTGAGACAATCTGGTCTTCAAGTGGCATTTTAAAAAGCTTTTCTATTGCTTACCTAAAGTACCTGTTTCTTATTCTCATAATACATGGAATCAAACCAAATCCAGACCCATTGGAAGAGATGTATATAAGCCTATAAAAAAACCAAATACATACTACTTAGCGGCTCAAACTGTATCCATACCTGTACTAGTGGGTTTGGATGCTCTTCCCTTAGGGACTGGCAGTAACAATAATTCCAAAGACTGTGGTGGAGTTGCTTTCTCTTGCTTCATCTCTGAAAGCTGCAGGGGATCCTCAGCAACCAGCGATTTCTTCTTCTCAGCCAACAGGGTGCCTGCAGCCCTTGCAGCAACCTCCTTGAGAAGGGCAGCTGAAGAGGTCATGGAAGCCAGAGAGAGGAAAGAACTAGCTGGAGGCGGGTGCTCCTGCCCAGGAGTCATGCTTCTTTCACTCACTTTCTTGGATAAAGCTGCTAACGTGGAGCTGGCTGACTGAGAACTAAAAGGTGAGGAAAAGGATTCAAATCTTATAGTGTCTTCAGTCCTTGAAAGAGATTTGTCCTGCAGAACGGCATTGGCTGCGGCTTTCAGTTTCAGGATAGCTGAATCAGGGGACAAACCACAGGTGGTGGTCGAGTTTGGCAGCCACTTACCTTGATTCCATATAAAGTGACTACTTGCATTGTATTGGTCACTTTGTTCCTGTTTCTCAGCAAGCTTTCTGGCAAGAACACTTAGCTGCTGGGCATGATGAGCAGGCGGAGAGAAGGAGAGGTTTGAGCCAAGATTTACGGGGGACTCAACTCTGCCATTGACTGTAACAGCAGCATCCAGCTTGAGGGAGCCAGCCTCCAGTAGACGCCTCAGGTTACTACTCAGTGGCTTATTTGGACCAGGAGGTTCTTCTTCACACAGAGATGAGACATCAGGAGAAAGGTGCTCTTTGCTCTGTATTGTGTCTCTTAGTGTCTCATTTTCAATGGATCCCAGCTCCGCTGTGTTGCTGCTAGGAGTTGCACTTCCCAAAGAAGTATCCGGGGAAGTGGACTGCTCTTGAATTCTGTCCTCAAGAGACAACTTAAAGTTCTCCTGGACTTCTCCATATGATGCTTCTGAAGGAGTTTCTGAAGAATTTCCAAACCAGCGTTCTTCTTCACTGAGTTCACCTTCCACTTCTTCCTGTCTGGTACCATCTGTGTGGAACCAAAACCAACAGTATTATTCCCAAATCTGCATAAAATAACTTCTTAGCATGAAGCATGCCTGGCCTCTGCATGATCCTTCTGAACAGTCACCTAACATCCTCCTAAAGTGCACAGACTTGGCATCAGCCTGGATTGAGCGACCAGGGGAAAAAAGTTTTCTGAAAATGAGTAAGTCTTTCTTTGAAGACAACCATGTCATGTCAGTCATCTTTCAGTCAGTGTAACTAATATAGCTAAAACTGCAACAATATACATATACATAATATATAGTCATATACTGTAAATATTGCATTATTGGCATAGGCAGTACATCCTGCAAAATATTATGAACTCTGTGGTATAAAGCGGGGATTTAATAGGCCCAGAAATTACTGGATACTTGTGTCTTTATACAGCTAGGACAGGCGCGCCTTCAAAAGCGGATCAGGTGTGTAGCTACTCAAAGCAGTTTCTTCCAGTGACTGTAAATCTCAGCCCAATCCTGCAGTGACCCCTATCTAAAATAAAATAAAATTTGTACCAATAATACACAATTCATTCCTGAATAGCTGAAATGACTAATATATGAATGCAGGCTAAAGCTCTCACCTCTCCAACTGTTTGGGAAAGGAGTATCACATAAACAAAACCTATATTGGTTTTTTTTTCTTCTTATACAGACACTACTTGCTTGTCATTTGCTTGTCACTCTTCATTAATGTAAAAGTTCTAAAGACCATCCTAAACTAAACTTAATTAATCTGAAAATAAAAAAAAAAAAAAGAAAGAAAAAAAAAAGCGTTGGTCTCAATGCAGTTAGTTACATTTTCTCCTCTCCAGTAACTGCAACACATCTACTCTCTCCTGAGACCTAACTGACAGTGTTTAAAGCACTGTGACCCTGGATTGCTCTTCTTCCTGATAGGTATTCAAAGTCATACAGACATGACAAAGACTTTTTTTGCAGATCTTGGTGGCCAATCAGAACATAGTTAAGAACAACAGCAATGCCAGAATTAAATTCATGTTATCTTCTTTTGCCAGCTACCTCTCACATTTCTTGCTTTTAGACTCAATGTCCCAAGCTACAAAAGAATCTTTGTAATCATGCTACAGCAAAACAAAAGGATTTAATATAACCCTCCACTGACATTCTGGAAATAAGCCTGCATGATATGTACTGTATCTATGATCGTGTATTATTCCCAGATTCCCTATTTAATTCCAGCAAATTACGAAACTTGGAGAGAAGCTGATGAATAAAAACTTAGATTTACGTTATTGCTTTGATTCAATGAATTTATGGAGGCGAAAAAAAACCCAGCCAAATGCATCATGAGTGTAGAGATACCAACATACACTCTGAATACAAAGAATTTTTTTTTTATATACAAAATATTAGGAATAGTCTCTCACAGCAAGTTCCTTTTACTCAAAACCTTTTGGAAAAAAATTCACTAATGTTCAGTTACCTTAGATTAGTAATTCAAGCAGAAGAGGGCTAGCATCTTTCCTATTCAAAACAAACAAAAGCCAAGCAAAACTCAAAGCACTTACCTAAAATTATTTTTATATTATCCAAGTTAACATCACAGATGCAGCAAGATTAACAATAACATGCGCATAAAGGCCAATACCATGCACATTCAAATAAAGAACATAGCTGCTAATCAGTTAAGCCAGCACTTATGTGGGTTAAAGGAGTACCAAATGTATTCCCTTTTCACCCTGTGAATACTAAAAAGTAACTTGAGGCATGTCTGTACAGTTGGGTGCACTCAGACGAGAGATCCGTCCACGCATCCCAGATGCACGCATGGGAGCCAAAAAAGCATCTTACTGGCACTTTGCCTGAACCAATACACTCAGAGCAGGGCACATCCTCTGGGACACAGCCTAGAGTTGACACCACTACACCGCCTCTGAGCCAGAGCTAGCCTGCATTCTACCGCTTACATCCATATGTCTGCTTACATCTGTCTGTGTTAAAACAACCCCTCTTATCCCCTGCAAACCCTACTCTCTCTGTGTCTCTGCTGCCCATCCGTAAATAGGGTGGGAGAACTGCATTTCCCTTCACTCAGAAAGTCATCCAAAAATTACAGTTTGAGATATTTAAGTGTAAATGGTTACAAGAGGAAATGGGTTTCTGTTCTAGAGAAATCTCCAGCTTACTAAACCCCCAAACTTCTCTGTTCCTTGCTGTGTACCTCAATTTCTTAATGTCGATACGTTTCCTAGTCACAACCAGCCTTTAAAATACCAGTTAAATAATATTGTTTTACAAATCTCTCAATCTTGTTCATCTGACTTGCACTGGAAATAAATTATTTCTTCTTACCTGCACCAGTTTTTGCTATAATCATAAAAGTAATGTCCCACATGTATTTGTACTACCTCTCCCTCCTCTCTAAAGCTGACATCTCGGGCAACATTCACAGTAGCTGAGAAACAGGACACTGGTATTTGAAGTTGATGGTAAGGATGCAGGGAAAGGAACTATGTCTGCTACGGCATAGCTGCAATACAGCTTTCTTTGACAGTAACACAACTACACTATGCCCAGAATGATAAAAATAAGGTAGCAATAACGGAAGAGATCGGAACAGGACATGGATTTCCTTGCTGTTTGCAGACATGCACATTCTCCATTGGTCCTGCCTATATAAAGAGCAGCCACCAACATCTTATTGACAGGGAGCACCAGGAGTGCAGTACTCTTCATTTAAAGGCTTGCTATGAAGTCCAGAATTTCCCTCCTCTTTGGGTAATGCAGTGAGAGCTCCCCCTCCTGTTGCTAATCTACCTGTAACCACTCAAATCTCCAAGTGGTCTCCATATCAAAGAGCAAATTTCCTTTGCAGCATCTCTATCCCAAAAGCCAGCTGGATTTTTTGTTTCCACCAGCGCAGTTTCTTTCCATACCCAGAAACTAGACCTCTCACGGCTGACAGTTCTAATTTTCCTCTTCTCAGTAATTCCCTCAGTTGCTGCAGTATCAAGTCCACTGTATTTTAAGGCTGTAAGGTTAATCCTGAAAAAGCCAGCACCAGTGTCTTATCATGAGCTCAGTCAAGCCTCCTTTTAAACAGCAGTGAATTGGTTTAGAAGCATAACAGTGAAGCCTGGCAATTTCATTTCTAAGCAAAGTTGCCATTCGAGGCCTTCAGGGTAGGATTTTATCCACATTGACTTGTAAGCCTGTGAGTTTAAACAAGCTTGAGTACTCCAGAAGAAATCAGCCCAATCCACCAACTTTCCTAGGATTTCAAGTTATATAAAATCTTCTCTCAGAACTCAGAGGGTTCGTGGGACACCCAGGACAGGTTTGTCTAAAACAGGAGCCAACCTCCATGTGTCTGTCAAGAAACTTAGCTGTATTTCACATCTGTGGCAGCAGATCTGCGTGACATTTTTCCCTCCTCTCCCAACACCACTAAGGAGCTCCAGTGAGAAGTCCTTGAAAGCTAGGAATAGAAATGTAATACCACATTTAAATTTCTTCTCTCTGCCATAAACATACCACAGTTTGTTATTATAGAATTACTTATCAACGTTGATCTAATGGCATTTCATTTCTATTGAAATGCTAAACATGGGTAAGAAACAACATGGAAGTTGCACAGCAGGAAAAGGTAACTTCAGGGCTAGAGGCAAATTCTCCCTGACTTCATTTGGAAAAAGACCTGGCTAATCTCACCAACTTTTACTGCGTAACTCCTCATCAGATTGCCTCTTCTCAACGTGATTCAAGAGTCAAGACCTGTCAATGTTTTTCTTCCCCGATTTCCATGGCAGTTCTGGAGGGCAAACTGCTTCTTAAACCATGTGCCGCTGGCAGAGGCTAGTAGAAGTTACAGGTGTCCTGCATGCTTTGGGACTACCTCATCACACAGCACGCAGGAGCTTCACACAAGTACTTCCCACTCCTGTCAGCAATGACAAAAGGCACCAAAGTACGGTTGGGCGACTACTGCCACTGATGTAGCCCAATATCAAACAATCTCTGGCAAAGCCCCCAATGCGTGCAGAAGCACTGTCTGAAGAAGTGCCAGTTTCCCTCGCTCGCCCACTCATCTGCTTGTTTCTAAAGTTCTATTTCCTCTTCAAGAGATCAGTTTGACAGACAAATATTATTGATCCCAAAGTATGTTACTTAACATTATAGGCACCTGACCTTTTACTTAGAATGGCGATTACAATTTGACCCTGATATCAATAGAAATGTAAATATTAACTTGCCCAAACTACTTATATCTGAAAGCTGGGAAAGACAAACATGTTTGTTGATTTATATACTGAGCCATCCAATTCAAATGCTTGAAACTTTAACTGTACCCAATGTAATGTACACATGCCATTCCTGAAAGTGGCAAGTGTGAGATGATCCACAGTTCCACTTTGTAGGACTTGGAGTAGAGAAATAGGAATGTAGCAGGCTAGATCTAGAAACAAATCTGTGCAGCCCATGGAAAAGGGAAGAGTCTCCAGGCTGTGGCACTGAATGACAGATATGGGCAGTGAAAAGATGATTGACACAACACCATTAGGACGACCAGAGATTATCCAAGAAGAGGCTATAGCCAAGGAACCCACTCCTAAGAGACTAGATTTTTCATGCCGAGAGGGACAAAATTTCACTTTAATCATTTAGTGCAATGAGTAAATTAAAGAACTTCAATACAGAATTAACATTGCAAATCCATATGCTACAGTGATATGAAACATATGGAAATTGTAATTATGGGATTACAGAATGAAAATTAAAACAAATATAGAAGTAAGTTAAAATCAAATAATTTCAAAGAAATGCGCACAGGAAAATTGCTGAGGAGATAAATAAGGTAAGATTGCCCTAACTTCAGCAGTTACATTCCAAGTAAAAATCTGGCAGTCTACAGGACCAAGATGTAAAGGGACAGGAGAGACAAACTTCATTTTTGTTATCTTGATATCAAATATCTTGATCTATATAAGGATTTCGGATATGATCATTCAAGTTTGTGTCAGTCTAAATAAAGTTACAATTGCATTTGTTGGCTACTTGGCACCCAGGTCCTAATTTGTTTCCCCCAGCAGCTTATCTTATTTCATCTCTAACCCCTATCAGAAACCATTCTCTGTATTACCTTGTGCTAAGCACTAAATCCTAGCTCTTTCAGTAGGTCTAGGTAAAGTGATAGGTTTATGCTAGGGAACTGAGGAGGTCTGCAAAGATACCTAAAGAATTTAAATGGATGAGCTGGGGAAGGACTTTTTACAAGGGCATGTAGTGATAGGACGAGGGGGAATGGCTTTAAACTAGAAGAGGGTAGATTTAGATTAAACATTAGGAAGAAGTTTTTCACTTTGCGGGTGGTGAGGCACTGGAACAGGCAGCCCAGAGAAACTGCGGATGCCCCGTCCCTGGAGGTGTTCAAGGCCAGGCTGGACGTGGCCTTGGGCAACCTGGTCTACTGGGAGGTGTCCCTGCCCATGGCAGGGGGGTTGGAACTTGATGATCTTGAAGGTCCCTTCCAACCTAAACCATTCTATGATTCTATGATGCATTGAACTGAAATGGAGTAGTAAGCCATCCATAAGGAGTTCTGAGGAAACAGACTGACTCAGATGAGCAACCAGTTTAAGGCCAAGTAAATAGGAAGATGCATCAAAAATAAGGAAGAGAACACCTGAACAACCTAGAACTTAGCCTCATGTGACTTTTATCAAGAACAGCAAGACAAGGGGAGTGAATGAAGAGAAGCAGCAGCTGACAACTGATAAGGCACAGACAACTGTAAAGGCATTTAACTAGTCATGGGCAAGGAAGAGGTGAGACAGATAGTAAACTGGTGTGTTTATATTTGGCCTCCAGGATGGCTTCCCATATCCTACTCACTCCTGTCTGCTGTCTTAGAACTCTCAAACAAGTTTTAGGGATCAGGCCACAGGCCAAAATTCACTCCTTCTGGCAGTCCATTTCAGAATACCATCTCTTTACAGGTGCTGTAACCCAGGTTACCATCAGCATCACATCCAAATAAGAGTAGTTTCCCATCACATGATTGCTGTGTGTTCAAGAAAAGAACACAGGCCCACAATGTCTCCATCTTAGCTCTGCAACAGTCAGCCACCTTACGCCCTTTAGAACCTGAATACAGGAGGATGCTCACTTCCTTCAGCCAAACCCAGTAAGTAAAACTGGCATGGAAGCCTTGAAATTTGCCAGAGACTGGTTGCTAGCCACCCTGGGCAGAACAGTTTTAGTGGAACAAGGAAAGCAGAAGCCATACTGGATAAGCTCCAGGATGAAATTAGGAGAGAGGAACTTGAAGTCCTAACTGCAAACGGCACATTCAGTAAGAACTATCAGCCACAAAAGTGTCACCTCAGGATTTAGTTCAGACCAGATAATACAGAGGAGAAAAGAATGAAGGAAATAAGGCCTGAATATGGTAGATAACCTTTAGGTAAACTATGTACACTGTGTAAGTGCATCATTTTAGCAATGGTAAAAAACAATTACAAGAGATCACTTGCTAATATTGCATCACTTTCTAATTCACATTGTCTCTGGGTGTCAGCTTCACATAAACCCTTGCTGATTTCACAACCGGGTACTACAGAAAGCAGCCTGCACAGGCCTAAACATGGCGGTCACATCTGGGAAGTCTATTCTGTGGTATCCTATATAGATTGCTCACAGCCAGGCTACCTGCAAACTACCCATTTTGTATTCAGGCTGGTTTTTAAGCATTTCAAATAAAAAAAAGTGAATGTCATTTCTTTGGGGTGAGCAACCTTTGTGGGTTCCCACACCAACCAGACCTGTGTGGACATGTGTGCTGAAGGACCACCTCAGAGAAGCTGCACACACTGTGCACCAACACCCCACAGGCTCCACCTCTAAAAAGCACTTACAGCCACATCTGATTCGACTATATATCCAGAGCAGCAGCTACGTTGCTTTTCCCATAGGGATACTTGCAAGAAAATCATGATTTTAATAAAGACACAAAGGCCTGCCTTAACTCCCCTTATTATATCAACAGCAGCAAATAAAACTTAAAAGTCACAGTTACATAAACAGTGATGTGCTAGAGTGCCCTCAGTCCCCCATTTTCCCCTCATGATTTCTGTGACCTATAATAGGTAAGCAGCACAGAAAGTCACTGTCCTCTTTGAATGGAATTTCTGGCTCGCTCACTTATCAACGGGATGATTATTCAACTCTTGACCTCATCACAAAATGGTTTAGCAGTGTTGCTGGTGCTTGAACCAAATTTCTCTACTGCAAGCTGACCTAGAGAGAGCAGCACAGCTGCAAGAAGGAACTGCCAAAAAGCCATAGCTCTTCTGTTCTGTCCTTCTCCCCTGTGTTTAAGATGTGTGAAAATACTCACACAATTAGACAGGAAAAGAAGCCCTAGGTAGGACTCTGTATTTCATCTCCACATCTTCTAAAATAATGATTTTCCTAACTGGAGGGAAGGAGGAGAGGAGAAAAGAAAGGCATAGCTTTTATAGGCAAGGCATATATCCTCTACTTTTATCCCTAACTTAAAGCGACTTTGAAAAAATCCACTTACACGAAAACTCCAGAATAGTCACCTAGTAGTTTCTCTAGTACTGCTTTTTTAAAAAAGGCCTCCAAGACGAACAAGATTAGAGAAAGTTAATTACCTTGCAATAACTGGAACTCTTCAAGATGCTTTGCCCATATGCACAAACAACTGTAAATGTGCAGAAGTGCCATGCATTCAGGTTTATCAACTGCTAGACAACCAGAGAAGGTCAAAATATATGTACAGCACCTCACTTTCCTCTCAAAGGCAGAATCCAGGTGTGATGGACTCTTCTAAGGAAGAAGGGAAGCAGGATAGATTACTGAAAAAGCTTGTCACAGACAACATAAAATTGTCTTTGTATCCTTTCCTTCAAAGGAGAATTTTGTGGGAGATGGGAAACAGAGACAGGGACCTTTTATTTTCAGCCACAAGCCCCAGAATAAATGTGTCAAGTGCATTTCATTATTTGCCAAAAAGATTCGCCTTTTATTAGCTAAGTATCTATGCAAGAGGACAGAAGTACATGGTTTCTCCTGAGCTGTCACTAGTTGATGTAGGCTCTCAGGGCTGTTGACAGAATACAACATAGGACCTTATAATGACAAGAAGTCTGATCTCCCCCAAAACAAGTTCTTCAAAAGATAACTCCTAGTAGGATGGATGTTTGACATCTTGCCTCCAAGACAGATGAATTATTCTCCTGTTCTAGGCAAGAGGTTATAGTTAGTAGCTCTGGGATCAGTGTTTGAGGAGTGTTGCTTCCACTGGGACTCAGAGATTTTAAGCACCAAATGAACAGGCATTGCCTTAGAGTGCAATTAGAAGACATTGTTAAGGTGACAAAAGCTCAAGACAGATGGAAGTGGTGGTCCTGTGCCTTCCCTTACATTTGCTCTGTTGTTTGATTGCTTGGTGACCCAATTTCAACTCACTAATCTGGTAGAAAACTACTCTGCCAAGGTATCAGGGCAAAACTCATGCAAAGGAGGCAGGAATGGAGAAGCAGGAGGAGTAGACAACAATCTGAGCCACCTGTCTCCTGAGGTCTTTTGGGGTGCAAAGCATACTACATCTTGTCAATGAAAAACACCAGAGGATTCTCCCTCCCATCCCAAACCTCAGCAATGTACTGCACCTCTCAGGGAAGAGCTGGCCCGTGCCGTCAGGATGGCCCCAGCCGTCAGTATTATGCAGGCTGCTTTAGAAGCCTTATCTGGGACATCTGCAGCTGGGTTGGCCACCATAGACTCTTCTGACACTAATTAAAAACACTCTTCTCTGGAATTGGTTGGCACCATCTTCCTGGGAGAAGAAAAGTCCTAAAGACCCAGAAATAGTATCTTAACAGTGAGGCCCAGTAATCAGCAACCCTGAAAAGTAGGTGGGCAGAGCAGTATGTTATACATACATATTACACTATAACACAATGTTACATATATATGTACACATATATAGAATATGTGTATAACAATATATGTGTAATGTTTGTCTCACTACAGTTTCGAATTACTTTATTCTAGCTGCATTTTGCCACTATTTGAGGCTCAGTGAGCTGAAGAACTTGAGGTGTGTGCACGAAACAGAGCAGAACGCACATGGCCCTAGAGGAGGGGAACATTTTTGAAGACCATTTCTCAAGCGGTACGCCAAAAAAGAGCATCCTACACAAGAAGATATCATCAACCGACCTGACCAATACCTAGAACTCCTGGAGAGAAGGTAGACAAAGAAAGTTGATTTTTATGATTGAGGTTTTCAAAAGAAACAAATATTTCTGAAGTCAGCTTACGCTGCAAAGGCTGGCTAGTAGCCCCAAGACAGACTCATAAAGTACATAAAGTGCCAGTATAACAACAGAAAACCATGTTCCTTACAAAACATATTTTATGGTACCGATGTTGTTCTTGTAACACTTCTGCGGAGACTGAGCAAAATACCACAGCCAGCCTTATTGAAAGTTTCTTCCACAGGCCCTTGCGAACATCCTGTAATTACCTATAGTTGAGTTTGGGCACACCTTTCATAAAGCATAAGATAGTGATCAGACTGATTTATACACTAAAGGAATGTGGTCAACTGAAAATCTGAAGTCTGTACATTAGCATACCAAATGAATACACTTCTTTTACCTGACAAAAAACAGAATATGATAAACCATTTGCTATAAAACCAAACACTTTTTAGGCAGCAACTTCTGAGGCAGATTCAAGTCCCTTATTAGGAATTTCAGGCTTCCCTGGGTCTTTTAAAACCAGCTATGATATCAGATTAAGACTCCGATAGGGTATTATAAATTTAAGGACAAACTAATTATGCGGGAGATCAACTGTTATTCCCACAGCTCTATTTGAAATGGGAATCAGCTTTAACAGCCTTTGATGGTTCAAGTGGTCCGTGTGCAAGTTTACCTAGAGAGATTCCCTGCACCTGGAGTGGTAATGTATCATTTGCATCAGTACACATTTAGCATTGTGGGCTCACTTACATGTTAAGTTCAGTACGGTGATTAGAAATTCTACCTTTTCTTAGTTATAAGGAAGTTTAAAAACTCCTTAAAATTATTCCTAGTTAGTCAAAATTCACTTTCTTGTTCATTTGTTTTGCTCTAGATAGATGTCTATGGCAATAGACTGTTGCAGGGAGAAAGTATCGAATACCAAAAGGTACTATGGAAGCTGGCACCTCCAAAATAAGAAGAGTTAAACATTATTCTCAAGACTTCTAGTATCCTTAGCATATAGAGTCAAGACCTATCATCTCAGCCTACTTCATAAAGGAGGGGAAGTATTTTAAGAAGTTCCATCATGGGCTTTCATTAGAAACAAAACCCCAAACAATTCTAGCAAACAATTTGAAAAAGCTGGCTACAACCAGAAGATCTCTAAATGAGGGAACTTAGTTTCCACTCCAGATCAAATTGTTGTGGGAGATAATCACAGGAACGCCAAAGGGTCAATATAGGAATCCAAAATATTTTAAAGCCATCCTTGAATGACAATTAACTCCATGAATGAGAAGAGATTTTATTCCTTTGGCAGGTCATTAATGAAACCTTCTTTGAAAAGTCGCTTGTGGAACACAGAACTAGTGTCTCTATTAGGAAATTCTAAGCAGAAACACAAAACTGCCTTATCTTAAACATAGTCTATCTGCAAACCAGAGGCTCAGTTACTTATTTCCAAATGACTACTTGCTTTGTAGTAGTTTGATTCTAGGTCATAGTATTCTGTTGTATATTTTAGGTAGAAGACATCAAGATACGGAATTATAATATATTTTTTTTCTGACAAGATCTCAGGCTGCAATTATCCCTGACTTACAAAAGCAAGAGATACAGAAGGAAGGAAAACCATGGTCAGAGTAGACAATCACTATGAGCTCAAGCAGTGGAATAACTCAGCACTCTCAATTTATCATCACGCAGTTCTGTTCAAGTGTTATGGAAGACAAGATCCATTCACTTGGACAATTCTGCTTGAGAAAATGGAAAGATAATACTATGTTATTAAGATATCTAAAAGAAAAAAACAGAATGACAACCTAAGTTCTTTATACCTTTCATCCCTTAAAAGGCGATGGATTTCAAGAAAGGAGGTGGGCACATATGAATGACCATGGAACTAGTCAAAAACTTGACCTATGACCTGGAATAAAAGGCTCAGAAATAAAGGAAATTTATCCATTTTCAAAGAAGTAAGCCTCTGCCTCGGACAACTCAAGTAAGACCAGCAGAATCTCTTTCTAGATACCCTACAATGCTTTTTGGTGCTGTGATGATCAGTCTCCAAGACAAAGACTAAGCATAAGACATGGTTTAGAGAAACTATCTGCTGACTGGATGGCTCAAAGCATTTTAAAGTAACTATATTCTTCTTGGCTGTCAGTGGTATCCACAAGGCTTTGGCAAACACCAGAAGAAAATTGGGAAAAGCACCCTTAACTGTATCACTTTTATGTAGCGCACACTTCCCAAGAAAAGAAACTTCCATAGCAAAACTGAAGTAAGGCATTAAGCATGAATAGTAGTTTCTTATATCACAGTTTATATGATCTACAAGCCAAAAAAGGCAGGAAAGCTTTGCTTTCTAACCTTCATTTCACTTGGTAACAAATAAAATTGGTGGTCCACTCTACTTTGCGTACCTATGTTCTCTGTTTTTAAGCTACATCTACAAACTGCCTGCTCTTACTCAGTGCCTTCATCAGCTAACAATTTATCTTAATTAAGGCCTGCAACTGATCTGCCACCTCCCCACAACTGGCTGCAGTGATAGCTGTCTCAACTCTTTACTGCGACAAAATGCACCTTCATTGCCTGAAATGCACTGCAAGCCTCAGCACAGTCACAACCCCAACAGTGAAAAGTAGGCACAAGAAACCTCACGTTCCTCGCAATTTACAGTGGCCAAGAATAAAGATCTGTTTATGCTATAGATTATTGTAACACTGATTTACCCTCAATACGTGCAACCCATTTTAGTGTGGCTAGTAATTTAGAACTGACAGGGTCACAACAGCAACATGATTTTAGTCACCTTTACAGTTGGAAAGGAAGAGGATGAGAAGTTGCAAGTTTCAAGTCAGCTGGGAAAAGGGGCTGACTAAAGTGACAAAAGTGTTCAAACTTGCCACTTTGTTGCCTACAAACAATCTGCAATGAAAATAAATAACTCCCTGATCACAACTGCAATTTAGCATTATGGCCTGGGAACGGCCATGAGTTTACAAAAAGTTCTCACATTACCTGAAAGACTAAAATTGATCAGGAATCGATTCAGGAAAAAGCCATAAATCACCTGTGCTCTCAGCTGTGCTGTGCAGGGCAATTTCAAACTTTCCTAGGGGACAAACCATTGACCAAAAGGCTAATCGAGGCACCAAAACCACACTGGCTGATTACCTGCTCCTTCACCCATTCATTTCAAGTAGGTGCCCTCATGTGTGGTACACACCATATAGGATCATGCCCTTAAGCAATCCAGAATAAATTTACCATAGCTGCCATGATGTATCAGAAAAAATTGTCTGCTAAGGTTGATAAATCGGTCAATTACCTGCTTCCTTGACTTTTATTCTTGTGTAAATGTTTTTATCCTTACATTACCAGCACCTACGAGAAGACTACCTGTACGTTGCCAAAACCAACTGTTTAAATTACTAGCAAATCCTTAATTACTATAAACAAGATTACAACAGGCTTATTTAAAAAAGGTTTCTAAACACTGAAGTGATAGCTCCATAAAATAAAGCTTCCTTGCTGTCATTATTTGAGGCCGCTGTCTCCACGTTTACTCTTGCTCTGTATGCGACCCTCAGTGCTCCCTCAGCCCACCTGAACACCATAGCAAGAGCACCTGCTGTCTGTCCATAGATACCCCCTGCATGGCTGAGCATATACACAGGGCATGAAGTTCCCAGTCTCCCCTCAGCTCATCCTGTCAAGGCCAAACCACCTTCCTCCCCAAGCCACACGCTCCCGCCGCCCCTATAAAATAGGAAGAAAGCATTAACATACAGAGGAAAGTAAAGACAAGCAAATACTACTGAAACACTGCAGTCACCGACTTCATCTTCAAGGTAGAGATGTTTTAGTGCCCCTGGTGGGAATATAAAGAACAGTCCAATCCTTGCAGGTGCCAGGAAAGTATGAGAAAACCACAGAAGGCCATTGACCTTGCCTTGAGATGGTTTGGGCTCAAAATGGAATATTAAATCTATGGCAAGGTAGATGTGCATGATCTCAGGTAAAATTTCCCCTTCCATACTTCCTCTCTCACTGGTAACAGCAAGAGCTTCCAGAAAAGGAGAACAGAAAATACCTGACTAATGACACAGAAGCTGAAACCAAAAGGATAATGATATATCATCCTTCTTCTACATGCATGAGTTATTAAATACAAAGGACTGTGCAATAGATCTGTTTTCCTATATCTTTTCAAAGGCATAGTCAAATTTTGGAATTGAGAAGAACTCCCACGAGGATTTGTACAGGGACAGACTAACATAAGCCCAGCATAGCTTCAGTACTTAAGGAAAGCTCTTTAGAAGGTTTCAGCAGCACTGTAAAAACATACAACAACATCCAGAACATATGTAGTCATTTCAAGGAGCACATTTCCCATCTTTTTCCCCTCTTACCTCTGTTCCTCCAAGGGACAACTGATCTACAGATGCACAACCTCAACTATTGTGACTTTGGTTTCCCTGAGAAACTGCCAAGTGCATCTTTCCCACATGACATCTAATTAGAATACAGGCTCTCTTTCAAGCGGAAACTATCTTTTTGTTGGGTCACACATGCCTAGGACAGCAGGCTTGTACTCCTATGCACTACACAAAAACAACAAAGGAAAAGGAAACAATATTTTGTTGTCACTCTCATGCACAAGGTAATCCTTGGGAGCACTTTCTGATGTCTAATCACTACCATAGAAAACAGAAGTCCAGGAGGCACTCAGCTGAAAGAGGAATCAGAAGTCCTACAGAAAAACATGGTATTTCTGATCCGCTTTCTCCATGGCACCTTGCTCTAATTTCCCAAGCCAGGCCAACAGTATTGGTTATAATACAAATGGCAACCTTCACTTTTCCTCCTCCTGCCAATGGATTAAAGGCATGCTATGTCTTCTTTTGAACCAGTTCAAAAAAACTTCTAATTCTACTAACTTCTGAATCTGCCGGTAGTCTTCAGGGAGTAACCCTGACAAAGTAGTGACATAACAGAAGTGAAAAAAGGATATTTCTCTACTTTCCTACCTTTCCTGACCAGTCTTCTCCAGCTGGTCTAGAAAACTTACCATAAATATTGATTGGCAAAGGTGAAAAAAGAGAATAATTATCAGTGACAAAAGCAGTGACTACATCACAAGTAGTTTTAGAGAAAAAGGAAGAAAACTGGTCCTCAGCAGTGTAGTAGCACTGCACAAGAATTAAAGCTGGGGGAAAAAAAAAAAGCTGTCTGTGAAGCTCTCCCAATAGCTGCGAAGAATCTCTGAAGAGAACTTCCTGTTGAGCCACAGGAAAAAAGAAAAAACAAAACTCAAAAAAGCTGGAGATTTCACGTCTGTAAACTGTCCCGCCAAGCCTTCAAACATCATACAACCCCAACAGCTCTGTCATTGCAGTCCGGAACTCTTGGACCCAAAAACCGTTCCAAGGAACCCAGTTACAACTTACAGCACCAATAAAATAGCAAGAGCAAAATTCTTGCTTGCCAAAGGGAGGTTTTCATCTCCTGAGCACAAAGTTAACCCAGCTAGCTTCTAAGGAAGGAAGAAGAACACAGCCTCTCTCCCTATCTCTCTGTCTCTTTATTTCTGCAGGAGTCTGGCTGGCTGCTCTTCATATAAAGAACATATTGGGAGTTTGAAAAACTGTCAAAGAAGTGGTTGCATTTGCCTGCCTTGATAGCATGATGTACTGTTGTACATTCTGACCTATGCTTACTTTGACTTTTTTGGTCAGCTCATTATTTCCTTCTCTGAGCACGAATAAGACATCTCAACTTCCCAACAGCTCCAGTGGCATTCTGACAAAAGCAATTCATTCCACTCAATTCAGAAGAACCACTACTGCTACATATTCAATAATCCAGACACTTCTCTTCAGTTTATGCGTAGGGCCAGGTTCTCTCCTGTGTGACATGTGAGTATTTGGCAAAGGAGGAATGCAGCATGAGCCTGTACAGCGCTCCAATTCTCCCTCGTGTTTTCTAACTTAGACTCAGCTTATCAACAGCAGCTGGAAATGGCTGTTAACCAGCAATAAGTAGATCTGAGTGCGTTCCAGCTGTGGCTTCATCTCTGACCCCTTCCATCTCTGATTTGCAGTCTATTCTAAGTTGCACTGATATGAAGATGTATGAAACAACGGTATCATTTCTCTCCTACGAACATCCCCATGCAATGAGAATCCCCATTTAGGAAGGCCAAGGCAACTTCCATAACATTTTGCATCACCCTAGCAGCACCAGGGACATCAGAGGAAGGCTGCGAAGCTGGCCCATTGCTGATAAGAACAGTATTTTTAAACTAGGACTTAATGTTTAAGCGGAACTCAGTGAAGTCATCTTAAATTATTATAAATATTGCAGTTGGAAAGGTAGTGACAGCAAATACTGTGAACTTTCTTTCCCTGTTATTAAAACGCAGAAAGAGAAAATCCCACACTAACATTGACTCTTAGAAAAAGATTTTTTAAATATACGGCATTGTTGCTTTAGAACACATTTATGAAGATTGTTCCAGTGATCAATAAAGTAAAAGAAACAACAAAATCAACCAGAAACCCCTATGTCACTTTAACATACAGGCTGCAATAAACAAAACACGGGAAGACTTAGATCAAGCTGCTACAGTGCCTCTAATTATCCCTATTGTGTTTACAACCTCTACCAAGGGGTTACAAAGTGAAGGGAGAAGAGCTCACAAACCGTATGTATGGCAATATTCAACCACAGCAGGTGACATCAGACCAGTGTACCTACTTTAACAAAGATCTCCTTTGTTTTTTACTAGTTTCTGTTTATTTTTTGCTATATGCAGCTTCTCCTGCTCTATTTTTGGTAAATAACGTGCTCCTGATTTACCATTTTCCTCTGCCCCCTTACTCACCTGAGGTGCTTTATGCACATTAGCTTTCCAACTGGTCCAGAAACAAAAGGTTTAGGTTTCAGATACTGAAATTATTCCTTCTTGTAAGTGTCGCAGGAACCTAGTTCCCTATAATTTAATTTTTTCCTCTCAACCAAAGTCAGATTAAAACATTGCAAATTATATTCTCTGTGTTTCTAATTCCTCCCACAAGGAAGATATTACGGTAACGTATCTAAGGGAAGCTCCAAGAAGTGTTTGTTTTGTCGTGCTGTGTTTGCTACCAAAGACAGCTGCTTTCTCTGTCCCTGAGAGGATTGCTTGGGGTTAACAAGCAAAGCCAAATAAGAAAGGATTAGGAAGCTACTCGTAGTGGTAGGTGAACACACAGAAGCAGACCTTTCCACGTGGAATAGGCACTCCTCAATCCTAGACACACTGTTTAAGGCACTGCCTCAGCTTTCAACCTTAAGAAAAGTCAGAGGTCACACAATTAATGTGCAAGCACTGAATAAAAAGTGGATATTCCTCAAACCTTATCTTATTTTAAAGAGATTTAGGATTCTGTGCCAAGCTCCTAGTACAAGAAACTAATGCTATGGCTACTTAGGGCACAGACACAGCATAAATGGCAGCAACCCGCTTCTACACTCTGCCCAAAAATCCACCTAAAATCCAGAAGCAGAGGAATAGCTAGAAGCGAATGAGAAGTCGCCTGTTCATGTCCATTCCATTACTGGCTTTTCTGCTGAACAAACAAACAAGTGTGCCAATGGCAGCGGGATTTGATTTTATTTTTTCAAAGTGATTTTCTTGGCTGAAAACTCTGTGGGCTTTACCAACAGTTTTTATGCAGGCCAGTAAATGCCTTCAAAGACAACAACTCTGATTCTCATGAGAGTATGTCTACACTAAATAACGCAGTGCTGTGTAGCGATATCTGAGCCAGCTTGAGTATACCCACAAGTATTATAGCTGAATTAACCTGGGTAGACTGCTGTGATAACTGCCTCCCGTACACAAGGTAGCTTATTTAGAGCTTGCTTTGTTATCTCAATGTGGCGCAGCACTGTGCAGGAAGACAATATAAACAATTATGGTGAAGTCTATTTAGACCTTATGGGCAATGTAAAAGTACCTCAAGGTGGGCAGAAGAGCCCCCTTCAGAGTTATTCACCGTGCAAAGAACTCCCTTTGGCAACGCAGAATTGACAAAAGGATTATGTCAGCCCTTCCTTGCCAGAACAAGGAGCAGGGTGAGAGCCTGGGGGCAGCAGAAATTAGAGCAGCTCTAGGCCGTTATGCTTACACCGGTTCCTAAGACGGGCTCTTCATGGGCTAAAGTGCTAGAAATACAGAGGTAGATAAGGCGAAGTTCTGCTCCAAACACAGCTAAAGAAATGGGTCCTCAGTCACTAGTTGCCAGGTCTAGATTTGGCGCAGTGATCTCTAAGGGGAGAAACTCTGGCTATGCTTCAGGAAAGCAAGCAAACACAAACAGCTACACCACCAGCTGCTCCCCAAATCCACTTGCCTGCCACCCTCTCTGTTCCTTACCTACTTTTCACTGTACGATCATCTAGCTGTGGAAGATCTATCCTTATTTTAATTTTTGAGAAATACTTTTTTTAGATGAGTAATTATTTTTTTAGATGAGTAATTATTTTTATTACTACAAAACTCACAGTGAAGTCTAGAAGTAGCTTGCAGAGAACTTGTGTTCATTAACAAAATCACGCATGAGGATCACTCATTAAGCTAAATACACTCTTGTTAAAAAGGCATCAATTCTTTTAATGCATTTTTCTAAAAGTTACTTGCCATTTATTTTTAAGAATTCAACAGAATTCTCATTTTTGCCCTGATAAAACATCTTACAAATTCTAACAGGCACTAAGATTCAGGACATGTCCAAAATATTCACTTAAAAAAGAAAGTTGTAATTTTAAATTAAGCTTGTGCCAAATCCTCTCGCTTACAGAAACTTAGAGATAAAACTTAGGACCACGCAGGGAGGAATTCTTTGTACCTGCAGAGAAAGCCCTGCAACAGAGGAAAAACACATGCAAAGAGCAAACCCCACATGAGGGCCAGCAGAGCTATAAGCCCTTCTTGAGGAATGGAGTCTCTAGAGGTAGGACGATGCAGAATTCAAGGGGATGATGACAGAAGCTTGCTTTGAGTTGCTTCAAAAATTTTATTTCTACCCTAGTAAGAGAGCATCCCAAATAAAAGAAATGAAACACTGCAGATGTTTGGAACCTAATTTCGCTTTTGGAAACTGCTGGTTAAACCATTCATTACAAGACCTCTACCACTCGGGTAACCCTTTCATTTTTAACACAATTTATTCTAAACAGCAGCTAAATCATCAGTCTTGCATAAAAACTTCTCTCTCTTGGTCTACTGTACTGTCAGCACTAGTCATTCTTTCCTCCCATTCTTTCCTTCCCATCCCTACTGCCTAAGTAAGAAGAGAAAGGACTATTTATGCAGCACAGTTTTTTCTCTCCTTACTGCATACTTCTAAAAAAAAAAAAATAAATACCCCCATAACTCCAAATCAATCGAAGCTGTGAATTAACAAGATCTGTGCGAATTCTTAACCTGAAAAATGGAACAGGCTCTTGTCTTAGCATTAGGCTTAACTTGGGATTCTACTGCTCAGTGTAATGACACCACAAGCAGGAAATCCCTTGAAAGGCAGGAGAAACTTCAAGGAATACATCTAACTACTAAGCTGACAGGTTCAGACTAAGCATTCAAAATATTTGGAGCCAAAATATTTGGACCAAAGAAGATACCAGCCTGTAAATGAAGGTATGTGAGGAAAAGAGAAGTTGTCTTTGGGAGCATAATGCTTCCATAATTGTGATCTTAAGTTACCCTGTAACAAAGAAAAACTAAAAGACAAGCTCTCATGTGAGCTTATGGATACGTGTTGCTGAATCCTTCATTAAAGTAGCCACAATGCTGTTTATATGTGCAGAACCAATGCTGACTGTACCCTGCAGCATGAGTTCTTTCAACTGAGTTTTCAACTGAGTCAAGTCTGAGTTTTATTGTTTAACCAAATTAAAAAAAAAAAAATCCTTGGGAAAATAGATATTATCCACCTTTTTGAGTTTGCTTTCTTTTTCCTTCAGCCCAATATCATTTTGTATTCTTCATGCCCATATCAGCCCATATCATTTATAATTCTTCATTGAAAACATTTTTTAAAATGGAATAATAAAAAAATAATTTTACTTTGGGGGTCAGAAGGAAAGAGGAAGAGAATTCTCCCCACCATCTTGAAAAGTGGATTCTACTACATACTGCTAGCTACTTTATAGTCCAGATTTTTTGCATATTATTATTTTTGTAAAACGCACGATACTTTAGGCTCCATACATCCTGAAGGGTTTTGTATATGTAAACTTAAATGATACAAATTATGTACCATGAATGGCAAACTAGGCAACAAAAAAATTGTATACTAGAAACAAAGGACAAAATATTATTTAGAAGATACGCTCTTCAAGCATGACTCCGGAGTAATTTAACAGCTGTAACAGTAAAAGGATTCCAGGCATAAGACATATTAGCTCTCCCTAACCATCTGAACTAATGTCTATATTATGATTTCTTTGCAATGTGAAAGAAAAAAAAGTCCTCTATACGGTGCTTCATGACAAATCACATGCTTCATGTTAGAAACCCTTTTAACTTCCAAAAAGTCCTCTTTTGTAGGTCATGCTCTCATTATCTTGCTCTGGGATCTGGTCTGATTAAATTATAGGAAATTACTAATACTTCACTTTGAACAGCCAGCTCCTCCTGGCTCTTCTTCTTTTTTTTTCTAAACTTAATTCCTCCTACTCCTGCCTTCTTACATATGAAGAAGACAACAATCACTCTGTTTCAAAGATTAAGTCATACTCTTTCTTCTTCCGTTTTAAAATTTAAAAGTAAAAATGCATTCCGTCTGCATGTTCTTACATTTCTCATTCCACTGCTCTACCTTGCAGGTTTTCCTGTTTGGCCAACTAAAAAGTTTGTGGTTTTGTTCTATAATCTTTTGCACTCCCACCTCCTCTAAAATCTAATTCATAAGATCCTAAAGACTTAAGCAGCTTGATGAGCACAGTGCTGACTCTTTCGTAGTTCAATTTATACTCCAGTGTAATTTATCAATATTTTGTATGATCAGACAACACTAAGCCATAGTCTACCATTGAATGGCTTTAGACATTGATCATTGAATAATTTTATACACGCGACTTAGGGTAGTATAGGCAAGTGTAAGGCAAAAAAAAAATAAAATTAGCATACAAATTTAAAAAGACAGAAACTTTAAATGTCAGAAAGAATCCCCATAAAGGGAGAAGCTATTTCTGAAAAGTCTGTGACAACTTGGCTATCATGAGAGGGACAAAATAAGAACAGTGTTTTCAGGTGGAGTAACGTGAATGCTACTCCATCCATGAAAAGGCTGCTGTTCATTTGAGAGGTGCATTACAGTACCACCAGGACAACCGTGATGATAGCAATGAAATTATTAACCTAATCATACTAAGAATAATAATTTGCCCTACATGGATCCTCTTGTTGACAATGAGCTATATCATGATCCCTGCAGCGGCAGGAGGTTAAAAATAGTAAATAGAAAATACGTTAAAAGCTTCCCCTTGTACATGCAATGTCTGCTAGTAAGGTAATAAACTCTACTAAAAAAGAAAGACTCCCGTTCCTGGCAAAAGCCTTTTGTCTTGAAGGCAACTCTCGAATGCAGAATGATAGCAAAGGTGCTTCTGACATTGGGAAGTCTTTTGAAAAACCCATCCAACATATCCTCTCATGCTATCACAAAGTTATCAAATGAAGCAAGCTGTAGAAATAAAAAAGAAGGAAGCTCTAAATCATTGTTAATTTACTTGTTTGACAGTATTTTCTTTACCCTCTGATGATACAATCCAGCAATAAAAAACAACATAATAAAAAGCTTCACAGAGTTTAACGTTTGTTTTTTTTTTTACTGTACAGAAACAGCCTAACACTTCAACTCAGTATCTGGAACATCTAACACTGCACCTGACCATGCAAGCAAGAAGAGTTATGCCTCCTTGTTATCACATATCTAGCTTTTGATATTGCAACTGGTATTGTATCAATTTTGCAGCTTCTCCTTTAACAAAATAAATCCAACAGAAAATACTATTGCAGTTTGTCCCACATTAAACACATTATTCAGAGAGTAGCAGTAGTTCAAACTTTTCAATGTAGCATCTAATTCTGCCTGATACTCTACAGCAAATGCAAGCTTTGTATAAATGGCATTGTGGCGTTCATTCACAAACTGCATTGCTTACAAGCCTCCGACGTAGAATCAAACCCCATAGAGTATTGATTGCTGTGCTTAAGGCAATGTAGTGGTCTAGCTCTTAAACATTTACTTGTGTGCCTCAAAACTTTCCAAAACTTTTACTTTTCAGGCTGAACTCTTCCAAGTCACATTTGTGCAGTTCAGAGGAAAAAGACTTTCAGGAATTCTCAGAAAAGGAAAAAAAATAAATAGTGTGAGGTAGAATGGAAAGTAAGGTGACAAGAAGAAGAAAAACAGAGTAAAATTGTATTTATACATACATTTTTAAAGATTTGGATGCTAACTGAATAGATAGGGGAAAAAATATCTAAGTGCTAAAGCAGCTGAAGGAGGGGGGAAAAACCCTAACACACGCACACTAAAGAATGAGCAAAATTCCTTTAAACATTCCAGTGAAAATGAATTGACTTTTCTGAGTTATTCGCATCCAAAAGTAATCATAAGACACACGTGCGCTGGGAAAATCTTTAACTTAGGGACCTAACTCTGCCATTGTAAACTGAGTCTACACTGCCACAGTATTTAGTTTGGGTATGAATGAGCCATTGTCTACCCAGGAACTCCTAAAGTCTTTTCCTCATGCACTTGTATCTTAAATTAAAAAGGATGCATTTTCTCTAGTATTTCACAGAGTGTAAGTGGTGCTGGCATCTGTGACTAAACAGTTCCCAAAAAAATGACTTCCTTACACATGGAAACTCCACTTAGAATACATGTTAATATCAGAGTCTCAAAGGGCCCATCCACCTGATTGAACCCTGAAAACCTCAGAGGGCTGGGCCAGACGCCCTCCAAAGGACCCTTCCAAACTAAATTATGCTGTAAACAACTCCAATGACTGGAAGTTCAGCCTTAACTCTGCCCTTTTAAGCAGATGCCATCAAAACACAGTATTATTGTATCAAATAATACAAATCCTTTTTTTGTTGTTGTTCCTTCAACAACTGAAGTGTCAATATCTAGCAACGCCTTGAAATTAAATTAAAATGTTGCAACAGTCTGATACTTTAGCAAACTCTTGTACAGAGATCTTCTTCGGCATAGCATGTGTTTTGGCAGTGCAGTCTTGTGAAATTACCTCTGAACTTACACAAGGGCTGCTCGACGAAGTCAATGGACAAAAGTATAAAATCAGGGTCCTGTCAGCCGCAGCTGTATACTGCCACTTCAAGCAGCGTGACCGCGTTCTTCAGGTGCATTTCAGGGTACATAACAATTTATAACAAATTAATTAAGGCCTAGAGATCTTGAGAACACAGCTTCCTACCTAAGCTATACCAGAGCCCACAGGACTTGCCAGACCAAGTTACATTTGCTCAGTTACACTGTAGCACTGGGAAATTATTCTGTGTATCAACATCTTACTATTTATTTCCCAAACAATTGCAACAGAATCCAAACTATCACTGAGAAGTTCAGTAGGATGCTACATCATTCAGGTGCACTGGCGAGCACTCCTGCACCAGCAGCAACCTGTAACATAACTTTGGAGTGAATCACAGCGTGATACCCGCAATGGGGCAGAGTTAAGGTTGAATACAGTATTAGCCATCTTTTTTCTAGATGCACATTCTTCTGCTGTCATTAATACTTCAAAATGAAATACACACACTGTTCCTCTAAGAAATATATTGCTAAACCCAACAGAAATTGTAGAATAAAAATGTATTTTCCACTGAGTACCCATTAAAGCAACATGTTGCTAAAAAATAAATAAATCAGCATTTATAGCATTTGCACACTGAATGCGATGGATTCCAAGGCATTTTCTGAATCTGCAGGACCGCAGGCTAGAACAGTAGTCCTGCAATTCTTCCTGAATTATCTAATATATTATGATTATTATTGTCAAATAAGAGCTTTTAATTCAATGCAACCTCAGCTGTAAAACAAAACAAGCCGCATTAAAAAGTGGCATTCGTGTGGGACATACAGCATGTGCGTGTTTCACCCATCAGGGAAAAAAAACCTCCCATGAATTGAACTAAAAAAATTAATCCGAAAGAACCGCAAATTAGGCCGTGCATTTAAAAAATAATAAAAATTAAAAAAAAAAAAACAAAAAACAAAAAAAAACTCAAACAAAAAAAAACACAAACCACCCCAAAACCACAACTAACACAGGCGCAACTCGATTTGCACAATGAAGGCAATTGTTCCTCGGCCCAGCAAACGCCGCCACTTGCCCCGGCGCGGGCGGTCAGGAGGTCGGGGCCGAGG
>NW_009649717.1:561248-561723 GCF_000708025.1 Charadrius vociferus
CACCCCAATAAAACAGACACCCCCCCCTCCCCCCGGCCCCAAAGAGAAACCCACACACACGCGCACCCCCCCACCCCCAGCACAAATGCACAATCACGGGCGAGGGGAGGGAGAGGGAGGAAAGGGCGAGAGACGCGAATAAAGAAGGGGGGAAAGGAGAGAGAGGAAAAATTAAAAGGGCACAAGGCTGTTCATCACCAACATGGCTGCCTTAGCTCAGACCTAAAAGAGGAATAACCCAGGCTGTGTCTTTGTCAGTTTCACCTCTGTAACCCTAAACTAATGCACGAAACGACGGAGGCGGCTGCAGAGGGGAAGGAGACGGGGAGAGGAGGAAGGAGAAAATGGCAAAAAGAGGGGGCACTTACGTGAAGAGAGGCGCTTGGGCTGCTCCTGCTTCCTCCTGGGCTTTTTTCCCCTTTTTTCACATTCTCCTCCTTGGTTTAACGGGAGATCAAATAAGACCGGGAGGGGG
>NW_009649717.1:562309-573451 GCF_000708025.1 Charadrius vociferus
TGCGCCCGCTCCTAATTCGCTCTCTTAATAAAAAAAAAAAAAAAAAATAAAAAAAAAGGGGGGGGATTTGTAGGTCTCCCATTTGCACTGTAATGTCCTTATTAGGTGGGGAAAAAATAATAACAATCACCTTTTTTTTTTTTTAAAATTAAGACGTTTTGTCTTCCTATATTAAGAAAGAAAAATTATATTAGTGCAAAGCTAAGCCCATAGATGTGTTCAGCTGTTCCTTCATAAAGCACAGGGGCCGGAGGAGCTTACTGGAACTGAACTTCAGTTTGGGGGGGTGGGGGTGATTAGGTACAACTCCCTCCGTGCCAAATTAAGTGTACAAAATAAGCAAGAAAGGAAGGTGGGCAAGTTGGTATGTGGATATGCTGTTCCAGTTATCAGGTTCTGACAATTTCTAGTACAGGTCTTAAAAAGTGGAAAGAACGCAAGCAACATATCACAACTCCTTGAGAAGTGTGTGTGTGTGTGTGTGTGTGTGTGTGTGTGTGTGTGAGGGGGGAGATTAGGTCACCCCTAATGGTTGATTTAACTGCTACATGATACTCCTACAGTGCACGCAGCAATCTGGACTTCTGAAATTTACTTTTTTTTCCTGCTGTAATGCAGGTATATGAAGCTTTATCCTGAAGCAATTCCAGTGTGCATTATGAAACCAGGATAGCAGTTTTCATTAACCGATACATACTTTCATTACTTCACAAATCACACATCTGTCTTCAAAGACAGACATGAAGGTGGGGGGAAAAAAAAAAAAGAAAAAAAAAAAAAGAGGGATTGGGTCTCACTAAAGCACAAAAGGTACTTCGTGAAAGAGAAGTGCTCTCTTTGTGACTTGCAGTCATTTGGATAAAAGTTCACACAGATGTTGTTAATGATTTAAACTCTAAAACCTGTTACTACAATTGAAGTAAAACAGTTTGAAGCACGGTTGTTTCATATAGCTCTCTCTTTGTGTAAGGAAACTTTGAACTTAGCAGAATACATAATCGAAATCATGAGTCAGATGTTGCAAAAATTTAAAAAATGCATTATTCTAACATGTAGACCTGTTAGAACTATTTTGCTTTTGACAACCTGACTCATCATTTTATATCATTATTTACCCTAACTTAAAAATATATATTTTTTTAAATAAGCAACTGTCTAGGAGAACACAAAACAGCAGATTTGCAACCTAAATCTTTTAAACAGTCAACTTATACTCTTAATCACCTCAAGTTAGAATGGCTTCAAATAATATTATACCCATTTTACAGCCACTATTATCTTTTCTACAGGAAAAAAAAAGATTTAAAGGATTATATATATGAAAATTTTAGATTCACTAGTACACATGTGCAATTCTGAGTTTTAAAACCACATGTATAGACTACACTTCTACTAAGACAAAATAGACTCCTTCTGACTTCAGCTGGTTTATCATCTCACAATACAGCTAAAATACTTCAGCTAAAATACAGATTTACTTATTTTTAATCCAGAAGTAAAAATCAAAGCGTGTAATTGACAGAAACAGAGCTGGAGATTTTTTGGGGTAGAAATGAATCCAAACAGCTACTTTACACTTACTCATGATCAAGAGTACCAGAGTCAAAATTCTCTCAGAATGTTTAGGTCCTGCCTTTTCCTTTGATTCTCCAGATTATGCTGGGTTTAGAGATTTGTATAGCGTTTGTATAGCATTAGTACTGAAAATGAAAAATATCAGAGGTATTCTATTGCTCACAAACCTCAATTTTGATATGCCTGGGACTAGCAACAGAACTTTGTTCACTAATAAGAGTTGCAGTGCTAAACCATTCTTAAATATTTTTTAAATACACTCCGGTGGCAATTGCGTTGAACTAAGCCAGCTTTGTGAGTAGCAGCTTTCTGTCCATCCAAATGCTCCTGTCCATGCAGGAGGCCACAAGGTAGCCATTTCAGAAAGGGAGAGAGTACTGGCTCTGTGCTCCATCGCTGCTGTGGCAGCCCTTCTTCAGGTGCTCTGCGAGAATGGGATGTAAGAAATATGGCGTTCTGCATCTCTTTCCACCCTCTATTCCTCATGCATTTCTGGCATAAATTAACGTTGACATTGTCAGCATTAATTTACAATATGCTGTGTGGGTTTTTTTCCCCTCCATCATTTGAAACCCCCTTTAGGGGAGTTGAGGTGGCTGCAGCAAAGATGCTACAGGAACACAGCTCTTTGAAAGGGCCATGGGGACCGGCAAGCAAGAGAGCAGCACTAAATCTCTCTGAGGGTGACCTTGGCTTCGATAGACATCCCAACAGTTTGCCTAAGAGTTTAGTGGGCCAAGCCTTAAGCTTGTTCTGCAGCGAAAGAAATCCCAGTGGTTGAATGAATTATGAGGGAGAAACTTTATATACTCTAGCTCTGAAGAGTTTCTAATCCCACGCCTGGAAATACTCTATATGGGAACAATTTGGTTCTTCATATCTATCCTGGCTAAGTGCGTTACTCCACATACTGTCCTTGTCAACAGATCATACCTAGCCATCACACCGAAATCAAGGACACATCAGTCCTAACTTTACTTTCTTCTATACATTGGTTTAAGGAAGATGACTAAGGGCATAATGCCATTTTAAAAACAATCTTCCACTATACGTTTGGTGGTATAGCAGGAAAAAGCTGACCATACTTTTGAACATTTCTAGTCCAAACACAAGAAAATAGTTGCAAGTCTTCCACAGATAACATAATATAAATAATGCATTGCTTCTGCAGGTCCTGCTATTAATAAGTAATGATTGTATGGCACCTTCCAAACACCAAACCTAGTTACACATATGAATTAAGTTGAGCCTCAGAAACCACTTTTGAACAAAGTAAATATTTTCTTCACTTACACATGAGGAAAAGGAAACAAATTGAGTAAATAAGATTTTACACAGTAATAAATGATGTAACATTCTTAAAACCTTTGCAGGGTGTCTAGCATCCAAACTATCTTTATGTAACATAACAAATACTTAAAAAGATTGCTAAACAAAACCTCAAAAATTAGCTGACATTCTTGCTTTTTTCTTTGAAACTTTAAAGAGTTATGTTCCCAGCTTCAGATCATTATTTTTTATTTTTTTTTTTTTTTTTCAAAGTGTACTGAGTGGAAAAGTGGGACCATTTTAACCAGTTCGTGTGCCCCAAACCAAACCATGGTATTAGGCCACCTCTGTTTAAAGTACAGACTACCAAAATGATAGTCAGGTCAGCTGTGCATCCCTGAGCATACCAAGGAGAGTTATTCAGACTCCATGGGCTCTCTTTAATGGTACTCCTGTCTTTAGATTAATTTCCTATTGAGCATAGAAGATATTTGCCTATAGCCCCTGTATTTTCAATATCAAATATGAGGCACACCGCTTTTCATCAAAACTACCCTCTATCTCCCACACCTCTTGGAGGGATACCCTCAACGGCCAAAACTCCTCTTTTCTATTTTAATTGATGTCAATATTTCTACACTCAGCAGTAACTATGAATCAATCCTGCAAACAAGATTTGATTACAAACTTCTCTTTGCTCTAAAGCATAAGAGGCAAACACAAGGGGATGAACAAATCCATAGGATAACAGCTCATGGATACCATCATCTGTGTTTGCAAATGCTCTGTAAACAAATAACATTAAGTAATGGATTTGTAATAATAATAAATAATGACAAGTTAGTGACTGGCGAGGCCACCAACCAGTTTCACAAAGGACAATAAGCAATGATCAGAAATCATTACTATCTGATGATTATTACCTTGGGACAGATAACAAACAATTACAAAGTGGGAGGTGGAGTTGCATAACCAGAGGACCCTAAACAACAGACAGGCTTTAGCTTTTGTAAAAGGCAACCAAGTTCTCCTTCCCCAAAGTTTTCAACCTCTTCCTACTTATAATGAAAGGAAAATGAAAGGGCCACAGTCAGTGAACTATCACAGCAACCTAGTCTAAAACTTTTTGCAGCCCTTGAAATCACTGGCAGTGCATTCCCAACTCTTTAGCTGCCTATGCCATGCTTGTGAACAGACAGCATATTGAATTTGGAATGTTCAAGACCAAGATTCTCATGAATTCCACTACAGTCTTACAGCCTCAGAATAGAGAGGCATCAAGAAGGAGAAGTGCAATCTATTCCTGCACCTCTTAGCTAAACCGCAACTGCTTTTCTCAGAATGTTGTCCAAATCCTGTCAAACAAACTAGCCATAATCATTTTATAATAATTTCAACACAAGATGCTTCTAGTTGTAATGCAAATTTAACATGTTCTACTTCTTCAGAAGAACTGTGGTCTTCATATTTTTCAGCTGTTAGTATAACACACTACTAGGAAAGGTGATACAGCTCCTAATTGCAAATAAAAAATTAAATATATTCCAAAGCTGCTAGCCTTAAACCCATGCTGATATATAATGCCAGATTTTGCAGGCCAAAAACACATTGTCCATAGGTCTAGAGAGGGATTACATTAGTGTCCGCATCTTTTTGTTGCTATTCAGATACTGTGGGATGTCTCTTCAGGTTTACCAAGGAGGTCTGGTGATTATCTTACCATAAGTGTAGTTGGCTTTTCAATTCCCTAAGTCATAGAATGGTTTAGGTTGGAAGGGACCTTAAAGATCATCCATGGGCAGGGACACCTCCCACTAGACCAGGTTGCTCAACCTACTATATCAGCTCCTCATACCCCTTTTCTGTAAGCACACTTTGCAAAAAAAAAAAAAAAAAACCAAAAAAAACCACCAACCCCACCCTAATTTGAACCTATCACTATTAGACTTGAATCTACAGATACTTGAAATTCTCCCCCAAATCTGAACCAGCAACATCTTACCCAGTACAGATTAAATATAGAAAAAACAAATTAATATTTTACAACATAAAATACTAAGCAACTTCTGAACTGATAAGAAGAATTTGTTTAGTCAACTGGGGACTGGAACACTTAGCTCAGGGCTATTACAGTTACAAATGTGGAAATAAAAAATGATAAATATCTGCTCCAATCCTTATCTTTTTGCACTACTTTCCATTCTCCATTTAAATACATTCAAATCAATAGCTTTACCCCATCCTAAGAATGATGTAAGTTAAATCAGAGTGAGATACAGAGCATCCCCTGTGTCATTTTGCTTCCGCTTAATGTTTTTTCACTGGTTAATATAAAGTTTATGCACATGCTCATTAGCAAACACCTGCCATGGTTTAAGATGTTACCATCCTCCTGGAGAAGCTAACTGCTTCCACCCCCAAAACTGGCAAAATAGAATGCATTTGGCCTTCTCATCTGCTTCAGTGTGAAGTCTTGCAGCTTAGTTAAGTAGCAAGGCAATAGCATTTTAAGCCACAGCTGTTTGCTAAATGAAAGTGTGTCTAAGTTCCTAAACGCCTTGTTACATATACTTTGAGAGGCAGAGTCTCTGCTGCACCTGCAAGGTGGCAAATTCCTCAGGGAAATCAATTCTGGTTTCTCAATTCACTAGCTAGTTTTCTGTTAAAACACTAGAGTAATACTGGGACTGCTCTGGACCCCAAGAACTGGCAAGATCCCAAGGAGCTCATCTACCATCTAGGACTGTGCATTTACCAAACTCATCTCTCTCTCTCTGACATAGCACCTTACCAGAAATACAGCAGGAGGAAGGCAGGCACAGAAGTGGACGTTAGCAGCACTGGTGCCAACTATGGAATATCTTGATAGCTTAAAGTAAGGTGAGATAGAACAGAAGGGCAATTGGGAGACAAGAAAATATGGTGGTGCTGAGATCTTACGTTCCGAGGGAAAAGAAACACATTAAGGGAGAGGAGGAGTATGTGGAGATCAATCTTCTAGCAGGCTTCACCTGCCTGGTGTGATGAATTTCACATGGCATTCAGCTACGCTTCACCATGCTGCATGTCCTCAGGAATCAGCTCTCACCTACTGGCAGGCTGCAAGCCAGCCTGCTGTCACCACTGCCTGCTGAGCATGAAGTCATGTGGCCAGTCCCCTCCTGTAGGGAATATCTTCTTGCATTGGCACTTCCCCATCGTACCAAACAGCACAGAGGAAAAGGTTATTTGTCTTTTGAGATACTAGGAATAAAGTCTCATCTCCTCAACCCCTGCTGACACAGTTTGATGAAAATACTGTTTCTAGTCTCTACTTTTCAGCAACACTAAGGCCACCCAGCGTTTTCAAGTTTGTAGTTTACAGTAAGATGCCCATTATTTGTCCATAAGATGTAGACTAATAACAGGGAAAAAAAATCACAGAGTAGCAGAAAGCTTCATGAGTAGGAAGAAAGGAGAAGAGGTAAAGCCTGGAGGGAAGCAGCTTACATTTCCACACAAAAAAGCTGAGGAATGCACCCTTAACAAGAAAGCTGAGTACACCTTCAACAAGTTTACAGACCATATAAAACTGGAAGGAGCAGCTGATAAACCAGGTGGTTGTGCCACCTTTCGGAAGTACTACCTTGACAAGCTGGAGAAGTGGGCAGAGAGGAATCTCATGAAGCTCAAAATGAGAAGTGCAAAGTCCTGCATCTAGGGAGGAATAACCCCAGGCATCAGCACATCCTGGGGGCCTACCACCTGGAAAGCAGCTTTGCCAAGAAGGATCTTGGGATCCTGGTAGACAACAAGCTGACCACAAGCCAGCAATGCACCCTTGCAGCCAAGGCAGCCAACATTAGGAAGATTGCTGCCAGCACGTCTAGGGAGGCGATCCTGCACCTCTACTGCATCTGGAGTGCTGCATCTCATTCCGGGCTCCCTGGTACAAGAAAGATCTGGACTTACTCGAGTGAGTCCAGCACAGGGCCACAAAGATGATTAAGGGACTGGAGCATCTGTCATACGAGGAGAGGCTGAAAGAGCTGAGACTCTCTAGCCTGGAGGAGAGAAGGCTCAGGGGGATCTTATCCATTTGTATAAATGTCTGATGGGTGGGAATGAAGTTGAAGGAGCCACTTTTCAGCAGTGCCCATTGACAGGATAAGAGGCAACGGGCAAAAATTAAAAAAAAAAAAAAACAACAAAACAACCCAACCAAACAAAAAAAAAGCCAATCAAATTAAAAAAAAAAACACCACCAAACATAAACACCCAAATACAAAAACCCCAGAAAATTCCATCTGAACACAAGAAAACTTTTTTTTTACTGTTCGGATGGTCAAACACTGGCTCAGGTCGCCGGAAAAACCTGCTCTAGCTGATCCTGTTTGAGCTGTGAGGTTGGACTAGATGATCTCAAGAGGACCCTCCCAAACTAACAGTCCTAAAATGGTCCTGTGAAAGTATTTTAAGGTGAGTATTTACTGTTTCCTAAACATGGTATTCATGTCTGGTTTTATGGGAGTAGTTTACAGAATACAAATATTCCACTCTGCTTTTTTAGCTACTAGGACTTTTCACTAAAAACACCCTTATGATATCCAGAATCTTTTAATGTCCAAATACTTATTTTTAAAATTCCTACTGGTTTATGAGCTATTTCCTAACAGAAAACATTCACTAATCATTCCAAAACCATGGTTGGTGTTTTATTCCCTCACTTTTCTTCCCTCAGTATGGTTTCACAAACTAAACAAAGCTGTATGATAACTACAGAGCAGGTAGAAGAATGACTATATTTTTAACCCCTATAAAATGCATACACTGGAAGTTTGCTGTCTTTTTTCTTAAACTTTTCTTAGACATTTGCAAAGCATCATTACCTCCACTTTTCAGCTGGGGACATGCACTCTGCCTCCAACAGCAGCACATGGTAGTTCAGTAACAAAGCTAGATGTAGAATTTTAAGGCTGCTGTTCCCAGCAAACCATTATCACCAACACATACCTGATGTGTAGGTGATGTGGCCACAGGATTTAATTGCTTTTCTTGCTAGCCTGCACCCATGCTTCGCTTCCTTTGTGCATGTCTCTTCTTTTACCAGTAAGCATACAGCTTACTCATATATCCCCTCACATATGTTGGCCGCCTGCCCTAGAGGTTTCTATTTCATGGCAGTAAAACTCATAAGGTACCCATATAATTTGACTTCCTGTTACTCTTATTCTCATTTAGATTTTGGGACATATACAGATACTGTTGTACACTGAGAGACACCCATTGATTCCAGCAGCGTTATTCAAGACCTAAGGTGCTCAACGCTGCATAGAGGTCATGGTGGCTCTCGGCAAAGAGTACCATGCTCTTGCCTGCAGAGGGAGTAGCGGTCCCATGCAACACGCTCCCGCACACCTCTTTCCCCACAACTGGAGCAAAAAACAAAATGAAGGATTTGTGGGGCAGCGCTTTTGCCCCTCTGTATGCTTCCCTCTTTGAAAAGCAACAGTATGAATGACGGATTGAGGCCCTGAAAATGGACGAATATACTAGAAAGCATTTGAGCGAATCTGTTTATCCCGTTGTATATGTCAGGCAACCACCCTCCGCACTTTTGCGTTAAAGAGGAAAGTGGGGAAGAGAGGAGCAGAACTGTTCTTAAGGTAAAGGGAGGAGTACTCTTCCCGTACTTCCTACACGGGAAGGATTTTACATGAGCCAAATCAATGGAAGCTGGCGGGAGCCTTAACAGTAAGTATTCCCTGCCTGGCCAGAGAAGCTATGGATGTCCCACTTAGCCTTGTGAAGGTCATCAAGCAGAGGATAAAAGGGAAAAATCAAAGGTGAACCACTATTAGAGAAGAGGTCCAGGAAGGCAGTTGACTTGTGCAAGGCCTATCAGTTTTAAGATGTTTTTGTTGAGCTTTCTTGGAATTCTTTATTATATTTGGGAGGTTTTATTCATTCTAATGTATTGAATGGCAAGAAAACAAGTAAGCCCTCTTGGTCTCAATAACCATTAAATTAGGTGGCCTCTAGCCCAAAGCACCAAGAACAGTGGCTATCAGAAACAAAACATTTTGGTTGCCTCATAAACCCTACAAGAGCTGTATCAACTCAGGAGGGAAATACTGGGATTCTTCCATCTACATGGGGAAAAAAAGCAAAATCAGTGGCTTTTAAATCATCAGCTGAATAGCAAAACAATTGGGAAAAGGGCCAAGAAGGTACTCAAGTGCAGCTTTCCAAGAGAAAAAAAGCGTTGGAGAAGGTACCGCAGTGGAGCTCAGATTAGGAAGAAACAGTGTGGAATGTCTTACTGATTTTCTAGTGTAAAAAAAGAAAGTCTGCTCACTGGAGAAGAGTAATGCAGAAAATATGACAGGAACTCTCCTGTTCAGGGCTTATCAGCTTTATATGATTCATACAACCCTCTAGTCCCCACAGCTGTGATACCACGTCAGACATAATTACTTCTGCTGCCCAACTGGGTATGCTAATCAAGGAAGCTGGGTCAAGTCCGACCACCACCTACTTCCCTCCCTTCCATAGCTTTTAATCAACTTATTAAAAATGTTGAGAGCTCATCATACTCTTCACTGGAGAATATATAAATACAAAGACTGTCATCCTCCATTGCTGACATTGTTGGAGATCTTCACAACACGTGGTCTTTTACCAAAGGTCATGCTTTATGCTCTCAGTGCCTATATATTATTAAAAAAGAATAAAGTCCAACAAGTTACCTGGAGCTAGATACTCCAGGTTCCAAAACACAAAACCAAAAAAGAAAAACAAAACTAAAATATCACTCACAAACCACCACCGCCCCCCCCCCCCAAAACCCCAACAGAAGATGCTAAAAAGATGAGAACACTTTAGGTTGCAAGGAAAGTCCTAACACTTTCTTGCCTGACAGCTCAAACATTTCAGCTGATTGAAATTGTCACCCCATCATATAATAAGACAGAATATCTAACTTATAAACCTTTTAAGCTTAGAGGCCCTCTCTTTTCCCAAGTTACCTCATCCAGTTCTTTACTCCTCCCCATTTCTCTCATTTTATCCTTATGACTGAGGCACATCCCTCCCCTTCATCCAATCCTGCCCCAGAACATTCTTCTAACCTACGTGAACATCTAAACTTTATATTCTTCCTCTGACCAACCATCCTATCAAATTCAAAACTCCTAGGTTAATGTGTTGCTAAACATCAGCCATCCTTACCAGACTCTTTTCCATCTGCAAACTGCTGTGCCTTCAACAATTTCCTGTAGTATGAAGACTTCTCTGTCCAGTGTCTTTCAAAATGGGCTGCCTATACTTTTCAAACTGACCTTCTCTGAAAAATTGCTCATCTCCAGGCCCTGTTAAAGTCTCCCGTTATCTCAGTGACACTGTCCCCAGTCAAGCTTCCCCTACTACTGAGCATTTTACTCTTTTTAGCTGCTCCTTGTACAGCCTAGCCTCGGTTTTTACTGGCACAGTAAAGCCAACTTCTATACAAAGTGGTAACACGCTTTTGCCACATAGTTGTGGAGGGGAAAAAAAAAATAATTAAGGAAACTCTAAAGGCTAAGGCCCTTAAAGCTCTTTTCTAGGGGACTATACCTTCTCAGAACCTAAACTGAGGCAGCTATGTTATCACACACTTGGAGTGAAGGTGCTTCTTTCTTGGCCCATGTCCAACAGCCAGGCAACTCTTCAGGACTTGCTCACCTGTCCTTTAAGACAGGCAACATCCTAACTCCTGTATTCAAAACCCTCCTCACAAAAGGGAGAAAGTCTGCTGAGGGAAAACGCTGTGTCAATATACAGAGGATGACAAAGTCACAAATGCAGAAAGATTAGGTTACAGGCCAACACTTGTTTCCTAGCGATAAGGTTAAGAATACTGAAGATAAGATAGTGACTTATTTATGGGTGCAGGAATAAAAATCCTGCACCAATTTAAGTGATTTTTACACCTTACTAAGCAAGGACAAGCTCATCATTCAATCAGCCCAGGACACGGCTACCTTTTGAAACCCACCGCATCTTTCTGATGCATTTGAACAGAAGGAAACTGCCACGAGGCGAGAAGAGACTGCGTGCCTGGAGCAGTACCGACTCTCCCAAAGCCCTCCTTTGGCTCTGCGGGTCTCTTTCCCGACGTTTGCGGGGAGTCCTTCTAGAACGGCAGCCCACCGCCCCGGGGAGGGACTCCTGCCTTTGCCTTTAAGAGAGAGGGGGGGCGGCGGCGACGAGCGCCCCTCTGCTCTCTCCTGGCCCGCCGGCCGGCGGGGCGCGCTCTGGGCATGCTCGGCGGGGCCGGGC
>NW_009649717.1:573528-590996 GCF_000708025.1 Charadrius vociferus
GTGCAGCGCGGCCGTGTGTCCCCCGCCGGGGGGACGCGTAGGTGATGCGTGGAGGGGGCAGTAGATCACCTCGTTAGCACGCACGACAGCGTTTTTAGAAGCGAGTTAAGGATGTGTCCCGTTGCGTTGCGATATTGGAGGCGACTGGGGCGATGCCGGCCCTAACTTCAGCTTTCTATCTCCGATCCTTACAAAGTGATTCTTAACAGGGTTTTGGGGGAACCCCGTTCCATTCAGAGGAAATGTTTAATTTCCTCTGTGTAAAAAAAAAAAAAAAAAAAAAAAGTCATTAAAAAAATCCAACACACCAAGTCCTCTGGAAACACGTGCAACAGACTTCTACATTACTATTTCTGCTCCTTGAAGTTAAATGTGCTGAATCACTAAAAATTAGATGATTAAAGCAAGATTTCAGGCAGGCCTTTAGCTACCCTGTTGTGGGAACTGTAGTAATGTCAGCTTTTGAGTAAATTAGCACAAGAATTAGGGGAGAAAGCCAGCTCAGAAGAATTCATCAATGCCATTTAAAAAACAAGGCAAGCTGGTCGGTGGTTTATTTGTGCCTCACCATGTGCTCAAGGATGCTCTGTTTAGCAGCCAGCTTCTTCCTTTTGCTTAATTAAAACTACAACATGAGTAGCAATGTTTTCAAGAAAACGACGTAGCAGAACAGCACATCCACCTGCACTTTTAAAGTCTCCCCACATACTCTATTAGATTCTCGGTGAACCGAAGCTGTTGTCTGTCCCTTGACACTTCCCCACCTCATGAGCTTCCCCAATCCGATAGAAGATCTGCTACTGGACTTCAGCAGTAGCTTCTACTTGGGCCATTTTCATGTGGGTTTAGCTGTGGAACTGCTTGTTACTAACACAGAAGATGCGAATGAGACTCTACAGGGGTGATGAATTTCACCCAGTAATCTCAAACCAGTCAAATGCGTAAATGCTAAAGCTCTTAACCATTCAACTACCAAAAAAAATTTCTGGTACTGCAATTTCTAGCCCAGACCTTTCTTCACCAGGTATTCGTGAATGTTACTACCCACCAGGAAAGCACAGAGAACAACTGCTGCTAAAACGCATGGTCTCGAGAGCAGCATCAGAGAAAGAATTAGACACAGAATTTAGGATATAGATAATCCCATGTGGTAAGTTACTGTGGTTTAATAAGTTGCTGCTCATCAGCTGAGCCTCCCTAACTGCTCTTGCGCACCCCCTCAGACTGTTATAACAGCAAGTACAATGTGTTAGACTAAAATACCTTTGTTTCACTTCAAATGTGCCAGAGATGAGAAGAGCACACAGTCAGCTACCTCATTATGCCATTGTAACTCAATAGCCTGCAATAGTCAGTACAATCCTAAACCAGTGGGTTTTTAAAGTTCTGAATTAGAGGACACATACTGGAAATAAAGGAGTCACTCTGAATGTGCCAACTTATCCTGGATTCAAGAGCCAACTTTCCAATTGTCACTACTAACCTTTTTTAGTTCTACCATTTTTATTATCTTTTTGATGGTCATTTACTGAGCATCTAGAAAACTGCTACCTTTACCACTGAAAACAGGGATTTCCTCAGGTCTGCTCCTTCTACTTGTTCATTTGATTTTAAGTTGGTCATAGCAATAGCATTGCTGATGCAGTCAGGTTTGAATGTGAGAAAAAAGCATTACACAATGCACAAATGCAGAAAAATTGGTTAAAAAAAATGGGTCTTTTTGTATTGTCACCTCTAGGGCAGAATCCAGAATTGTGTTAGGCTACAGAGGTCCCCACATAGCTCATGACTGTAGGTGCCTCAAAATCAGATCTGTGACCAACCCACACACTAAGAAGCTGCCTAGGGCTAGTAGAAAATGGATTTTAATCTTACTATTTGTTTATGCATTTTCCTCAACAATTTTACCATGCTACATAGCCAAATATCAGGTAATCTAGGCACACTTTATAAAGTGTACATTATGGGCTGGAAACAGGTCCTTTAAAAAAGAAACTCAACTTAGCTCACCTGTAGCCTGGAGTTTACTAACTGGTGGTCTGCAGTATGAAAGACTGTATGCCATCAATTCTTCTTTTAGCTTCTTCCCTCCTTCTCTGCTCCTTTGATCTGGAAGAAAACAGTAGCAACCAATACCTTTTCTGAGCATCCAGAGAGGCTGGTAGTCACGTTCTTGATTCAGATCACGCTAAACTGGTCAAACTGTGTACTACAGTTCAGTCTCAGTTTGAATCTGGAAAACTTTTACCAGTGAAAGCTAAGTTTAGGTGATTCCAGAGCTAAATAGCAGCTGGGGCTTTTTTCCCCTGATTGCAGTCTCAGATGTGAGGTAAGGTTTAGGTTGGGGGGAGAGGCTGGGCAAGTTTGGGTTTTTGGTGGTGGGTTTTTTTTTTTTTGAACAGCAGTTGAACACTAGCCCCTGAACACAGTCTGGGCAGATACAAGTGTGGGGCAAGTCATTGTACCTGCCCCACCACCACTTTCAATAGCTCTTTCTGTAGAAGATAAACAGTAATAACCTTTCCTCGGTGCTAGATAGAAGCATCCTTGAAAGATATAGGACAAATGCTAAGGAGATAAAATAACAAGATTGTGCTGTTAGTCTTCAGCTACCTTCCTGTCAGTCTGTCTCAGACTACATCTTCACTGCAGGGAAGTTCTCCTGGTCACCAGCCTCTCTACCTCTCCGTGCATCGAGAATTTCCTTTTGAAGGAAACCAGGCAGGCCAGAAGATAATGCATACCAGCTGCCATTCCAACACGGACTCAGGTGCCAATCAGGCTGCTTATCCAGTGACCAAGGCTTACAGGTGCAGCTGATCAAAGTATTATTTCTCCTCTCCTTTTGTGGAACACCTCAGCATTTTTAATTTTTTTTTTTTTTTCCAGGAGTGTGTGGATCAAATCCACATGTTGAAATCCTACCAAGTATGTTCCTGTTCTGCTTCAGAGGATGGACCCACATGCTAGTACGTATATAACTTGGTTTGGGGTATTCAGCTGGTCAGCTAAGTCAACACTGCTGAAGAAAACTGACTTCTGATAAATCAACAGTCCTCTGCACACTTTTCCCAGTGTTTTTTTTTTTCTGAATGAAAACCAGCTTTTCTTCAGACTTCTTAGTATTCTAAGTATTCTTAGTATTCTTTTCAAATTTTAACACTTTCATTTCATTTGTCCTCACGAAGCCACAAGTTCTGTGAGCTTGTTTTCTAGAGTCATATCTTTTACTAACTATCATAGCTCTCTAGAGACCAGCTAGACTTCAAAAAAAAAAAAAAAAAACCAAAAAGAAAGTCTCCCAAAGAAGTATCTATAAACAAAAATGGCTACCACGTCAACATGAGATGAGAATGCCTGTATTGCCACTGACATAGTACTGGCGCTTTGCAGAAAGACTCTTTCTCCTACAAGTCCCTTTTTTTTTTTTTTTTTTTTTTTAAATCAGGTGTTTCTACCATACCTGAGAGGTAATCCACAAATATTTTACGCAGTTATTTAATGCACTTAGGTCAGCAAGCAGTGCCTGAGGGGCTGAAGAGGAAAGTAATGCAGAACTTACCATTCATTCGCTTGAATGCTCCTTCCACGCATCCATCCTCATGAGCCAAATACTATTTTTTTAAGTCACACATTTTAAAAGTAAGTAGCACAGATATTTATGAGCCTCACTCCCCATGCTGAAGAGCTTGGAGAGGGAAGGAACCAGCTTCTATCACTGGCAAAAAAAAACCCAGAACCAAACAGTTCAGCTCTAAGCAGCAGCACAACTGTTGCACATTTGCCATAATTAGTAATTACAGTGAAATCCTGGTCCCAATTCAATCAATGACAAAATCCTCACTGATCTGCTGTTAGCTGGGGTTTTGCTCATAGAGGCTAATTATTCTAGCTCTCATACACCAAAGCAAATTGTTCCAAGGCTTGAGCCACTTTACTGTCCCCAACTGCTCTTTCCATTCCTTTGCCAGAAGTCAATTTTCCCATAACAGTCAGCAGAATGAATCATATACCTTCACCTTAGCCTCTGCATTTTGCAGTCCAGGTCTTAAGACACAGTCAGGCAAACTCAGCTAGCTGTTCCCGATCCAGATTAAGTGGTGGCTGACCCATTCCTGATGTCCTGGCACCCTCTCCTTCTGCCTCTGCTCATTTCGCTTTCTGCCTTACCATTTTCCAGTTCAGATTTGCAATCTTACTGGTTTAGGGGCTTTTTTTTTTTTTTTTTTTTTCCTATTTTAAGAAACACAAAACATAGGGTGAGATACTAAGCTTTTGCCAGGGACTATGCTGTGTAGATAGCAGCCTGTAACAGAGGAAGACAGGTAAGCTGGCAGAGGTTGTGTGTCACCTCACAGTTCTCTCCTCTCAAACCAATCCCAGCTAATCTAGCCACTTTGTTGTTGAGAGAGTTTCAGACATGCAGTACTGTCAGGTTTTATTTCAAAGCTCTTTGAAATTAATGGAAGATACCAGCCTTGAGGAGTTTTAGGCAGTAGATAGCAACTGCAAAGTCTGCTAGTCTTCACTATGATAGAGAGACTTAGTCATTTAACGTAACATAGATTTCTAGGTTACCTCTTGTCAAATGAGTGAGTTAAACACTACCAGTTGGCAATTGTTCTCCATTCTGTGGAAGGCAGGATGAATTTCTCTGGATAAGCCTTGTTCTCTCCATGGACTACAGAGGGAACTGGAGGACTGGTTCAGCCCAAACCATCAAATTTGTAGGTAGCTAAACCTAGCTTAAAGGCAAACTCCAACTCTTAAAAATCAATTGTCATTCCATCGTTCAGTTAAATAAAAGGAATGCCATTTAACTAACAGGAGTGCTGTGTCCTAAGCCATCACACATAATCTGACACAGCCTTGTAACATGGCATGGTTTGACATTCAGTGGCAGTACAGTTTGAACAAATGTAAGCAATTGCCACCCACCTTGTCTATCATTCCTCCTTTTCTGCACTACACTAGCAAAAGCATTTGTGTAGCACACAGTGAACAAGATTAGACAACAGATGTTGCTAAAGTTAACTCCAAAAAACAAAAGCCCGAAGTCACTCATCATTCAGATGGGTTCCCAAAGACCCCACAAACTGCACCTCTAAAGCAGAAAACAAGGGCTGCCTACAACTGAATGGCCATTAAAGCCATGCCAGTAAGACCACACACTTTGCCTGCAGTCCCCTAGGCTGCTGTACATTATTAAGCATTTCACTCTTTTCTCTTTCTCCATGCAGATCCCTATCTCTTAAAAAAGACTAACGCACCCCATACCTTACTAGACTGTTGTGATCCCAAATATATTACATATCACGAGCTGTTAACGTGTATGTTATTGCATAAGCTCTGTAAGTATGTACACAAGAAGAGCAACAATATCAGAAGCCCACCTGCTAGTCTCTCTTCCCTTCCAATTGCTCAGCACAGAAGGCAAGTTACACAAAGGTCTGTTTGCTCACCTGCAGAATTAACAGTTACTGTGTTTGCTAATAGTGCTTTGGAAGGCTTCTGTCATAGAACAGGCTTCTACGAAGAACATACTAGACCTACCACAACCAGGAGGCCAACACTATAGAAACTTCATCTGCCAAATCCAGTAGATTTTCAAGACTGATGAATCCTAGCAAATACCCAGTGAAACAACGAGTTTCCTCAGATAAGAAGAGCAGGAAGCGTTGCAGATATCCTAGTACAGTGACTTGAGCAATTATACTTTCAGATAAAATATGGATTTCTAGCCTGGCCCTGGAGGTCAGTCCTACTGAGGTTTAGGGTTTTTCAGGCCAGATAAAGAGGATGCCTTTCTCCCTCCACCACCAAGACGCAATTAGGTAACTTGCAGGTTTCTTGATCTGAATAAATCTGTCACTGTTTCTTGCTGAAGGACCCCTTTTTAACTGCAGCCATATTTTCTGTATTGCTGTAGTATCCGGCTGCGTCCACCTCTGACAGAGATCAGGTAGCATAGCCCCACCCATGAATTCCCAGATTATAAAAGAGATTATAGTATAAAAAGAAGAAAAAAAAAAACAAAATGCTTCACAAGATGGTGACTAGGACACTCAGCTATAGCAACCTCCTCTCAGACCCTGATGCTTTACGAGCTGAGGCTTAGTTTGGCTGTGATAATCCTGACAGAAAGGCCTCCACCCGTGTCACTGTTACTTGCTGCCCCAGAAGTTCTGCACTGATCTGTATCTTGCCACCTCATTTGCACAGCCACAGACCTCACCCTGTACTGTAACCTGTTATGGCACCTTCTGCTTTAGTCGTTCTGTAACACTTATGCAGCTATTCTACTCAGTCTTCCTCTACTGATGAGAGCAGTTTACTTCTTGCATCAGACTCTTGTAAGACAGCTTGTGGTCCTTCATCCCCCCATAAGCCAGGAGAAAGATCTGGGTCGGCATTTTCCGAACTGGAAGGTCACAGGTCAGCTGAGTGACCTTGGAAGAGTGGGAATGTAAAGAGTTGGATGTTCTGCATCCTTTATATTGCATCCATTTACAGCTTCTGTGAATTCAGTTTACCACCTGACTAAATACACTCCTGAAAGTTGCTTTAGCAACCCTCTCTGCAAATTAAAATGGTACCTGTCACTAGCAATGAAGCTGAAGATAACAGAAGAGAAACTAAAGAGGAAAAAAAATCCAGTATTTACATACTATAAATACTTTGCCTGTCCTTTTCTCCCTCATGTGTGTCAGTATGTAAGTTACTAATTGTTTTGTGATGGATTATTTGGCATAAATTCTAGATGTATCTACACACCTTCCCCCGCTCTGATGAACTGAAACAAGTTGGAGGCCTTAGTGTTCTACTAAGCAACACTCTTCACACTTCGGTGTAAAGCGTATTTAGAGGAAATGTAAATGAGCTAATGAATACTTTATACCTCAGTTAAATTACCACAAGCGAAAATGTGGTTCTGATTCTTTCTCTTTAGCTTGGACCCAATTAGTGAGAAAGTTAAGGCAGAGGGGAAAATGCTCTGAGTTTTTTATATCATTGGTTTATGCTTTTTATCCTTCTTTACAGTCAAAGTTTAAAAAACAGAAAGTAGAACTTGGTTTTTTTTGCCACAGTCTCTGGATGGTGTTTTGAAATGTTTAATTAACACACTACACAAAATAATGTAAATCAGACTGACTTCATCTGTTTTTCAGTGGCTAAAGTAATGAAAAAAAATGTAATGGTAAAGAAAATGAAGGTTGAGATTAAAGAGGCCTACGGTTAATGACAGGCTGAAGTTCAACTGTCATGTAATCGAAAATGTTTGAGAATGGACAATAATTAAAGTCAAGCAAAGGATGAAGCCCAGATTATTATAATGAGATATGATATGTTCTTCAGACTATCTGGAGGTTAATGTTACTTGGTTTCATATGGTTACGGGTAAGTAAGTACTGTACTACTATATAGTAAAAATAATGTAACTGGATACAGTCTGCTTCACAGTGACCCAAGGTTAATGGTAGTTGCTCTTAGTATATTTAAAAGGTTTAAAAGAGATGTAACAACCTCAGCATTACAAATCTAGTGCAATAGCACTAGAAAACGGCACCGAACAGGCTAGCATAATACTGGTGTTCTTGGTTCCATGAAAGCAGCTTCCAGTGTAATGTATGTTGGCTTTTATCTGTATAATTATACTGAGTATGTCCATGAATTCTTTCATTCCTGAATGGCACCACCTTTTGAGTAATAAATCATTGGTATGCATCACTCTGATAAGGTATTACACTAATATATCATTAAAGCAACAGATGTATTAGTGTAATACATTACTGGGATAAAGCACTCTGATGATGATGTATTCCTGAAAAGATGGCACCATACAGAGAAGACGAGACCCAGGAGAAGACTTTTGCTCAGTTTAATAGAATAAAAGGTATGCCTTCCTGGCACAAAAATGTGATGCTCCCTATAAAGATATGGCACCACTATTAATTGTATTCCCATTTGTATTGGTAATTTGAGGATCATATGGCTTGGAAAAAATTTACTGTGGTTGAGGAAAAGATACCATTTAAAAATATAACCTATCAGACTATTTCACAGTCTTTTTCCAGAATGTCTGATCTCCTCAGCCCTCCAAACGCCTCATGAAAAGCCTCACTGTGTTGAAAGCCTCGAGATGCCTACCCTGTTCTGGATCAACGAGGGTATGAGAACAGTTCAGAGAGGTTGGTGATGATACGGCCTTGCAGAGTTCCCTGGAGGAATGGGGCTCAGCTAAACAAACAGGCAGAGGCCAGGGAAATCCACCAATATTGGCCTCGGAGGCTCTCGCTGACTCACTGCTTCTGAGAGCAGGGATTATGCCACAGCCCTTGTGCCAGCCAGGACAGGAGTTGTATTTAAATTGCTAGAGAGCCACATGCAGCTCAAGAGGCACAGACTGGCCAGTTCTGTTCCAATCCGTGTGTGTCAGCCTGCCTCAGGCCAATGAATTGCATTCAAGCTTATGTAAAACCAAGGTGCTTTTTGAGGTGAGTCAAATAGAAGAATACATACTCCGAAAAAGGGTTCAGGAAGCTAAATAGTAGCAGTACAGTCAGTAGCATGTCCAAAAACCCTCTCTGGACTCCAGAAGTCCCAGGTTATCTCACTTACCGGGATGTGTATCTGGCAGGCAGTTCAGGGATATACTCCCTGGCCCATGTTATTTCAAAGGAATTTCACGTATTTAATTACAAAAGGTGCACGCCAATGTATGAAACAAAGGTGAGGGCTGTGAACCATTAGTCCTCTGAAGCAGTCATCCTTCATGTTTTACCCATTTTCTGTCCGTAAAATTCCTCACAAAAATTTCAATTAAAATGGTAAATTAATTAGTCTGAAAAATAATTGTTTAAACATAAAGATCCAGATTACAATACCTTTAGTCATGAAGCGTTGTGCTGTATTCCTTAGGCCTTATAAGGCGAGGGAGCATTCAGTGGTGATCACAGCTGCGTCCTAAATGAAATTGATTTGAGACGTAATAGTGAGTATATTGGTCATTTTCAAAATAACGCTGAATAACTGGAATATTAAGGGGTAAGAGCAGGACAGCTATGGAGAAAGAAAAAGGAAGAGAAAAATAAGCATAGACAATGAAAATAAAAGCAATGGAAAGAAAGGAAACAGAAGAGCTAAGAGAAGAGATGGAGTGGCAAGGGTAGAAGGAAAAAGAGGCAGACTTGCCCCCCCCCTTATTTACAACATTGACTTCAGTATTAAAAAGTTTTGCTGTATCAGTTATAGGCATACACACACACACACTTTTCAATCAATAATAGAAACAAATGGGCCCACCGGACTGGATTTTACCATCTTGCCTTGGTGGGGACACTAACACTTATACAAAGAAGGTATAATGTTTTGTCAGATTAACATTATAAAGTTTTGCAGGGCCAAAAATGACTACAGAAGGGGTGAGGCAGATGGGAATCAGGATCAGGAAGTTTTGGAAAGTTTTATTCTAGCAGTGTGGTATTGTTTCTCTTAAAAGGTTTTAATTTCAAAATTATAAAGTGATGAAGCAGTGGTATTAAGATATAAAAATAGCCTAACTGTGTATCTCTTTCTCTCTTAATAGGACTGATCCATGATTGGTCTATTTGTTAGTACTGTTACAATCAGGCCTACACACTCTAGTCAGGGGAAAGTGGGTGACGTAAAATAATTAATGTGTGGCATGTCTTCATATAATTTAGCTTTGGAGTCAAATTATTATCTAATTCTTCTCTTTGCCAAATGCTCTCCAGCAATCTTCTGTTATTTTACCAGAAATATTTGCATAATTGTTAGATAGCAAAAGATACACGGTTGTGTTTTGGTTTTTTTTGGTTTGTTGTTTTGGGATTATTATTTTTTTTTTTGTAATCAAGTTCCTTTATTTTTCACACACAAAATACAGCACCAAATTCTCACTTAGCGGACCTATGTTGATTTATTGTAGCTAAAGATCTGTTTCACAATGTGGATGTGGCATTTGACTGGTATCAGAGAAAGGCAAACAGATGCATTCATTATTTCAGTACAGTAGTACCTAGGAATCACAAAGAAGGATAAGCACAGTTTTCCTTATTAGGCCCTGGAGAAACAAAAAATACAAACCTACTTCCTGACATGTAAGCCTCACCATCTAGGATTTTGTTTTGGTTCATGACCCACTTTCACAAATTATGACAACCCAGTGCCTTGCAAGTCTGAGCTGAACAGAAACATCATGCAGGGAGATCTTAGGAGCCTTCCCGTTGCTTTTTTAAACAGATGAGCATCTGCCTAAAAACTTAAGCCCCAAAGTCAGCTACTCATTGTACAATTACTCAGGTCTACAGAAGAAATATTACTACAGTGTGATAATTGGTATTATAATCTGGTCAGTCTCCATGCAGATTTGCTCTTACTTTGCAGAAAGAATCCAGAAATAGGTAACTTTCAAGATGGTATATTTTCTGTAGCAGTTATCAACCTGTGGTCTGCAGAACTCAGAAAGAACTAAGGGATCTGCAAAAGAAAATTCAAAGCAGCAAAGTTATTCTAAGTAGGTTAAATTTGCCATACACCTAGACTGGAAAGCAAAAAGGATTAAAAAGCACTGATTTATGTGAGATACAGCTTTACATTCTTATATCCATCCTAAATATTTCCCTTAGCAGCTTCTTCCATGTATTACTTGTGTTCTATCCAATACCCTATACTTCTCTTTCAGTTGAAAATTGAGACTGTGCTTTAAAGTTTTTTTAACACAGAAACAAATTATACAGTAAGTCTCTGTAGAACCTGTCACAACTTCTTCTCTTGAATCCTAGGATGGCCAAGAATGCCTCCAATAAAAGACCATTCAAACATAACACCCTCTAGGGTAAGACCAATGATCCATCCAGCCTGGTATTGTGTCTCTGACAGCAGGAAAAAGAATGGGGAGGTGGGGTGTTCTGGCAACTGTTTCAAATTTTTTATCCCTGGAGTTCTACAGGGAGCAGTAGACACACCTGGGTGCTTTCCTCTGTGTTTCCCTCCACTTCCCTATCCATATATTATGGATACTCTGACCCTTATACCCCTTCCCTTTTTTCAGCTGTTGCACCATGAGTTGGTTTTGCATCCTCAAACAGTTGTGAGGGTTTTCTCCTTTATTTATTTTTCCCTTAGATCTTTTTCCCTGGGAAGTTTTGTGGGGCTTTGACTAATGCCTGGCCCACAATGGAGAAGCCAGTGGGGATAACAAGAGGAAAAGCTATTCAGGGAGAGCATGTGAATTTGGCAACTGTTGCCAATGCATTCCCCTTGTACTTCTCCAGCATGCACAGTTGTAGAAATTTTAGAGGTTACCTTCCCACCTAGTCATTCTAGTATCCTTTTATACACATCCTGCCCACGAAGTTAACTAATTCCTTTCTGAGCTTTCTGATACTAGTAAGATTTAGCTAATCCATCACATCTGTGATTTTATGAACCTTTATCACATCTCTGCTCACCCTTCTCTCCAAACTGAAGACTATCACCATTTTTGTCTCCCCTTACAAGGCTGGTGCTCTGGTTCTCTGTGGAAACCAGAACTGCACACAGTACTGAATGTGTGGGTGCATCACAGCTTTGTATGGTGACAAAATGTCATCTCTCTTTTGTACTCAGTACATTCCTTGGGGGTTTTTGGCTTGGTTTGGTTTTGGGTTTTTTTTTGCTGCCACAGCACTTAGAGCTTCCGATTTCAGAAAAGTGACAGTGATCACTCCAAGATCTCTTTCCTGAATTCAGGAGTTTTGCACCTCAGTTCTGAGTTCAACATCATGAAGGTAGGGATTAGATTATTTTTTCATTAAGTCACATTTATCTACACTAAAACTTGTGATGCAAAATCAGTTAATATCACCCACAAACCTGAAGATTTCACTGTACATTCCCTTCTCCATCTCTTTGATGAAGATACTGAATGAAACTGCTCTCAGGACCAATTCCTGGGGGACCTTATTGCTGACTCTTCTCCATCGTGGGAAATGCCCATTAATCCTTACTCTTTCCTTCCCATCCTTTGTCCAGTTTTCAGTCCATACAAGGACCTTTCCTCCAGTCTTACTGCAATTTACTTTCTTTAATAACACTAGGCAGCTGGACTAAATGATGCAGGTCCCTTTCCAACTGGCACTCTTCTCTTCTCTTCTCTTCTCTTCTCTTCTCTTCTCTTCTCTTCTCTTCTCTTCTCTTCTCTTCTCTTCTCTTCTCTGGAACCTCAGCAAAGGCATTTTGAAAATCCAAGTATATTATGTCCAGTGGATCCCCTTTATCCATATTCTTATTTTCACCATCAAGGAACTTCAGCTTAGTGAGGCAGGATTTCCCATTACATAAGGCAACCTACTCCTTCTCAACAGGCCAAGTTTATCCATATTCCTTATTATTATTAGCAATGGTACTCTGTATTTTGCTAGGAATGACAGTAAGGCTCACTGGTATGTAGTTTTCAAGACACCATCCAGAGCCCTTTTGGTAGATGGAAGTTGGCAATTTTGTAGGTGGCCATACACCCACACACCATGCACAGTGGCTCTTTGTTATTATACATCACAGCCAGCAGTTCTGCAGTTTCATATTTGAGTAACTTCAGGACTCTTGGGTGGATATTATCTGGTCCTGGTGACTTACTGACATCTGACTTTTTGGACCAATACATTCTGTCTATTTACTTCAAATTGATCTATTTTTTCTAACTTATCTGCTACAAAGCATGCATCAGAGTTGGGAATCAGACAACTTGTGCTGTAAAAAAACCCTCAAGAGTTCACTGCGCTTCCTTCATCTGCTGCAGCCCCTTCTACACCTTGACCACTGTGTGGCCCCACTAATCCTCAGCTGGCTTCCTGCCTTTGGTGTATTTACAGAACTCTCTACTATCAGCTTCAGCATTCTTTGCAAGGCTCTCTTCAACTTCTTTTTAGCTTTCTTAATTTCTTGTTTGAAATTGACCTGCCATTTTTATGGGCTTTCCTGTTCTCATTTGACAAGCTTTCAGTTTCTTACAAGCCTTCCTTTTTCTTTTGATGGACTACATAATTTTCACATTGAGCCATGAAGTGGCTCATTTTTGAGCTGCTTTGTTTTCTTTTTGAATTGTGGCACAGTTTTTACCTAGGCTTCTAACACAGTATCTTTTAACAGTCTTTAGGGTGCTTTTAGGTTTTTTGCTTTTCAGATTGCTCCTTATAAGTGTTTTGTCGTGTGAATGTTCCTCATTTTTATGTAGTTCCCTGTCCTTAAACTGAAAATCTGTTTACTGAATTTATTTAGCTTGCTCTCTCCCACTGTAATTTTAAGTTTGATTATATTGTGGCTGCAGCTATCCTACTATTATTTCTTGAATAAGTGTTGTGTATATTCAAGAACAAATCCAGAATGGCATCTTTTCATTGCTTTCTGCAATATTATTTTATATTCAGCTTCTTATAACTTGACCAAACGTTATGTGATTGAGCTGAAATTTTCCATGTCAGATGACTGCCTCATTCAGCTCTTTCTGAGAATGAGATTTGCAAAAAATATATTATAAAATAGGTTTGACACTTTTGTTTTGAAATATTCCATATCCCCAGGCTCTGGAACAGAAAGTTGTTATTTGCAGGGGAGGACTGTTAGAACTTAAACACCTAAACCCTCACAAAATTCCAACCTCATCTCATGCTTGAACTTAGAGGGATGACCAGACAACTCATACTATGGAGTATATGATCACAGTGCAGCTCCAACACCTATGGCAGATCAAAAGGGCATTCTTTATAATGGCCACTCTCAGCTCACTGAGTGAAAACAGGGTCCTGGTCACATCAATGACTTGTAGGAATCCATGCAGTAGAGGAGAGAAATATGTCTAATTACAACACAGAACAAAAACTACATCCAAAGAAAGATGAGAATGGATCGGGAGAAGTAAGTGTGGGTGTGAAAAGCAAGTGAGTGAATGTCAAGGGCAGACTCTGAAAGGAGACCCAGAAGACAAACTAGGTCTGGATTGATAGAGAGACTGGGATGAAGAAGAGAAGCCTCAGGAGTTCAGGTTAAACAAAAAGAACAGGAAAGGAGGCCACAAACAGACAACTGACAAGATTGGGACAGGGACAACTTACAGAAGGCAAAACAAGCAGGGGTTGAAGTTTGGTAAAGATAGGCAAAAGTACCTGTGTGCACTTTGGTATGCTGCTGACCATTGCCCAGAGTTGAACTTGAGTCTCCACTGACTTCCACTGAAATATCTGGGTTCCTTTGCTGCATCCCACTGCAAAAAAATAACAATCATATCATTGAAAATTATCATAAGGCATATATGCTCAAGGGACTGAGATAAGGTCGTATTGCAGCATTGATACTGGCACTTCCTAAATGCTGCAGGCTTAACTCCAGAATGTAATTGAACATGCTTTTAATATAGCTTTCTGTGTGCTGCAGAAGGGGAAGCTGAAGAAGGGAAGATTGTACTGCTCTACCTACTGAAATAAGCCAGACAAAGCTGGTGGTAAAGGACCTGCTCTGGTATGGTTGCTGTTGAGCAATCTGCCATTTGAAGAACTGGGCTGCACCTGTTCTGAAAGGGTCGCTCCCAGTTTGGAAGGGAAGTAAAAACTTTAAGGAACAATTACGCTTCTTGCCAAAGTTGTAGCATAACTAGAGGACTTCAAGAAAGAAAGAGGAAAACCCTGTAATTACACCAGTGCTTGCAATCTTATTTGGTTTTTTTCCCTGTCTGTCTCAAGACAACTGTTTTCTGTATGCTTACCTTGATTCACTTATCTTTAATTATTAAATTAATTTTTAAATAAAACTACATTGTACATATAAATTGCCACCTTTTTTTTTTTCTTCCTTTGGCATGATAAATAAATATCTGTGTGGATATGACATCTTTACAGAGATCTTAAGTAATCTGTTGGAGGGTGGGGTTTTTTTATTTTTTATTTTTGTATCAGAAATGAACTGAATTAAAGTGCGAAACCTCCAGAGGTTAGTTACATACATTTTGAGAATTCATATACATGCACATACTACATTTTGTAAGTTCTGCTATAAATACAGTGTAAAGTTCATTCTAACGTATGTGATGTTTCACTGATTTATATTTTACTAATATGTATAAATTTAAGGCAATGCACATTATAATGGGATGCCTCCTTGGTGAAGACTTGAGAGAAATAAAATAGCAGCAATGGTTCCTTGACCTTTTTTCTTATTTAAAGATTAAATAGGAACTATATTGCTCTTTTGGAAGCCTCTCTATATCTTTCCCAGTGGCAAAAGAGGTCAGTACAATCACCAGGACCCTGACATCCTTTCCTCTGTAATGAAAAATCCTTAATAATATGTATAGTTAATAAAATCTAATTGCATAATTCAACTGTAATTTCAGTCATGGTACTTGTCAGTGTGTCAAACACATCTTTCATAATATATGCTTCTATGATATAAGCCCCACCAGCTCTATTCAGCTTCCTCATGAATAAGAGTATACACTTTTAAATATTCAGTAATTGTAGGTTCTTGTCTAAATCCAGCCAAATTTGGCACACTGTAATAAAGTGAAAGGTCATTTCTCAGTTGGTACTTCTCTGAAGGTGACATTTCTTTGGTCGAGCTTCCTGACACTGTGTAATTCCTTCTTCTGTTTATTTTACCACTCTGGTACCTCATTAGCCATTGCAGAAATGGGATTTCTTTGATTGTGGTTTGCACAGAGGACAGAACATATCGATATGCACTTAAAGAGTGTTAAAATGCAGACTATGTAAAAGCCAGTATTTAGGGACAACCTGTAAATGTAACTTAATGAACCAACAGACCATAGCAGCTTCAAAGCACTGAAAATACAAGAACAGAATCAATACTGTGACACAGGATTGTTAGTAGGTTACTTCCATTCTTCTGCAAGGAACATAGTTGATTTCATTACTCCTAAACTCTTCTTACAAGAGAGATACCAAATCTTACCTCAGCCATACCTAAGACAGCCATTTCTGCACTGCCTTGACAACCTCTTCTAGTTCTACAGAAATAAAGTGGGACCAGAGTCAAACTGTACCTGCCAGCTCTGGTGAAAACTGCCTCAGTCTCCTGTGCATGCAGAAGGAAAACTAGGTAATTGGATTTTGCTGGCTAGGGACAACTTCGGGATACCAGCACAAAACCCCTATGGCATGAGTGTTGTTCTCCTCCTGCCCCCCAGGCTGAACTCCTGCTGTCCTCCTTTGCCATCTTGAGTGGAAAGACAGAAGGTGACTGTCTGCCACCACGAAGTCCTCACCCCAACATCCAGCCTTCTACTTGGTTTTCTCCGGCACAACCTCAGATGGAGCTAGCCTTAACGCACCAGCTATATTTCACTTAAATGTATAGTTTAGACTGGACTTGTCCTGTTCTTCTTCACTGGTAAGACTGAGCCCTCTTTTTCTTATAACATCTCTTCGTAGTTATTTTTAAAATTATTATGTCTCCCTTCATCTTTGTTTTTTCTAACCGGACCATGCCAAAATTTCTTAGCCTCTCTTCATAGGCCTCATTTTTCAACTTTTTGGTATTTTTGTTGCTGTCAGCTGAACTCTTTCCAACATACTGAGGTAATTTTCAAACCTGGTGCCCACAACTGAACTAAACCTTGCAAATGAGGCTTGCACAGGTCTGTCAAATAGAATAATTACCTCGCTTGTCTCTGTATATAATTCATTATCAAAACTTGTACAATACTAGGCTTTTAATGACAATGTCTTCTTTTTAATTCATCGTTAGACTGTGGCATGCGTGCAGCATACAAGACCTATAGTTTGCCTTTCCTTAAGTAAAATTTTAAAAGCTGAAGAGGTAGCAGTAATACTTCCCTGTGAAAAGTGATGAATCTCAAGGTGATGGAAATTTGAGCCAGGGTTAGATGCCACCGTCTGCTTAGGGAATGTCAAAAAACGAAGCTGGTCAAGGAATATGCAGTTAAGGCAGTTAGCAATAGCCAGGCCAGTGCTATGAAGCTGGAGATGCCTAAACCCCGGGAAGGAGCGGAGCTAGCAGGACTGCAGCGAGGCCTGGCAGGATAGAACCACAGCCATGGTGGCAGACAGCAAGAGCTTCAGCTGACAGCCTGGCACTCAGAGGTGGTCTGAAAAGCCATGAGGCTGCAGGGGACACTTGATAGGATCTCTGAATAAGCATCCATGAAGTGAATTAATTCAAAAGTTGGGCTCCCCAGTTCTAACCCAGTCTAATGTTTGACTTCTGTTAGATGCTAGGGGAACTGGGTGCAGCTGGCGTGGGGCTGGCCAGTGCCCAATGGCCATCTCATAGCCTCCTGCAGGAAGAGGCATAGTTTTTACACTAGGGGGTGTCAATTTATAAAAAATACTCTTTTTTTGGATTTGGCATAAATTTTCATTTCATTTTATTCTACATTTTTTATCTCAATTTCTTTCCAAGACATGTCAAAAAGAAAAAAACCAGTATCTTTA
>NW_009649717.1:591014-609288 GCF_000708025.1 Charadrius vociferus
ACTCTCATCTGTTGCCCCCTGTTAAGCCTCCCACACGTCTAACACTTCATCTCTAAGTTAATTTCACCTCCTAACAATATGCAAAGTCACATATAGAGTCTTCAGAGAAAAACTTTGAAAAGGGAAGGGAAGCACAGTGGATGGAGCAGAAGAAAAAAATCACTATAATTTCCTGTAAACTTTCTGTAAAATTAAAACTTTCTTTTATATTTCCAATTTGGGCAGGAGGGATAATTGAAGAAAACTTTTCCTATTTTAAAAAAACTATTTCTTTACTTATACTTTTCCTATTTAAAAAAAACCTATTCCTTTACTTATACTTGTTTTTATTCAGAAAAGCAGCCTTTTGCTCCTTCTCTAGTGGAGGAAAAAGCTAAAAAAACAAACAAAACACAGAGCAATGAGGTTAAAAAAAATCTCACGGCCTTCATTAGAGAGAAACTCAAAACACAAATTTTAAAACTAGAAGCTAATAGCATGTTATTTTTTTAACTTTTAAGTCACATTAAAAAGAAAATAACAAGTTTTCCTCATGCATGCCTTTTTCCTTCCAAAAAGGGCAAGGCAAAAAAACCCCCAAACAAACGAAAAACAGACAAGAGGTCTGTTTAATTTGCAGCTGGCAAATTAAAAAAAAAAAAAAAAATTACAAAATCAAAATTTCACTATTTCTTAAGAGAGATTCATTTAGACTTTCTGGGACGGATGGAAATAGAAAATGTAGAAAACCCCCACATTTTGGTGGTAGAGGAGAGCAACCACCTGCAAGTCTTTTGTTATTCTATGAATAGCTTCCAGTGAAATGGAACTACTGAAGAATGACTGGAGATTTATCTTATACCAGTCTGATTCCTCCATTGCAGGTCAAAGCTGAAGACTACTGTGTATCATTGCCTTTGAAAGCAAAATGGGACCTGTAAGAATACACTGTAATTAGCAGGCTCAGTTCTACCTATCTTGACTTCCACAACACGTCTATCATTGCAGACACCAGTGGAAAGCTCAAATGAGGCATACCACCTTAGACTCTCCTATTGCTTTTTGTGGTTTGTAATAAGTAAAGGTTAATTGTTATCTTATGTATTTCCCAAGAGAGAACAAAGAAATGTAGAGAAGTTCAGGTGTCTGTAAACACGGAAGTGTTTGGAAACCTGTGGCAAAGGTGGTTATTTTGCTAGCCTTACCCTTTGTGTCCTGTAGTTCTCAGCACTGTCCTTCTGACAACATCCCCTGAAGTATTCATAAAATTATTTCACAGGACAATGGAGTGTCACAAAGGCTAATTGTCTCGTGCTGCTGCAATGATCCATGGCTGTATACATACAGACAGCATTGTTTCCAGCCAAATGTATACATGCATCTGCAAGTGGAAATTGGGATTTGAATTCATAACCTTTAGCTCCCAAAATTCAGGTCTTTACCCAGAGAGTTAAAAGAGCAGCTGTAGTCACATAGAAATACTGCTAATCATGAGCGTGTTTATCCCGTTGAGGTAAAGAGTAGCAGTGCATTTTCACTTTGGCTAAAGTGAGATATTTCCCTGGGAAATCTACTTCTGGAAAAATGCCATGGTTCCTTTATGGGTTTTTTGGGTATCTGTGCCTGGCTACTACTGAATAGCAGCTACTGGAGTCAGACTGAACTGTCTTGTAATTTTTTGTCTCTGTGCCTCAGTTCCTGGTCTTCTCCTTGTACACACTACTCTTTTTTTCTCCCACGTTTTGTCTGGCTTGCCTACTAGCCAGAAATACAGTTTACAAGTATATTAAAACTGCTTAAATTTAAGTATGAGGTGCTCTACTCCCAGTACCATTACTGACATTTAGTTAATAGAGAGAACAATTTATAATTGTTGTAATATATCAGGCTGTACTAACAATTCATTTCTAAGCTTTCTATCTAGTCTATTACTCCAGTCTAAGGAGATCCTTTAGTATTTAAATATGTATTTAGAAGGATTTGAATGCTTATACTTTTTAATTATATAATTACGTATGTGGAGGATGTGTTTGCAAAAACTTTCTGAAGGATCATATTAACATACTCCCTGTTGAGGCAGGAGAGCCTCACCTGCCACAGAAGCAATGCTGGTTACCTTCAGTAACTTTTTCAGAAACCAGGAGAGGTATTTCTACAGGGAAAAAAAACATGTAAGAAGTGTTTCAAGTGTCCTTTAAAGAACATTTATTCTGGTTTTAGCATGCCTGTTCTATGGTCTTGGGGAAAACTAGATTAACATAAAACCACCTCACAGGACTAAATGGCTGCTGTCCAAGGATCCAGATCGCCATCCCAGGAGCAAAGCACCCTGCTCATACATTCATTCATTTAACTAATTTTCACCTCTCTGCACAGCCCAAGACTCACACACAAAAATAAGATGTCCTGATTTGTTTGCATGGAGGCACAGAGGTGCCTGCTTTTAGTGACCTGAATAACGCCTGTTGTGGTGATGTGACACAAGGTAAAACAAAACCCTACACCCAGTGCAAGAGAGGTGCTGCCATTTCTCTCATATTTTCCTCAATATGGTAGTTAGGGACTTAGTGGAAAAGAAAAGTATTTAATGTGTCTTTCTGATGTGGAATATTGCATAGCCAAACCAGAACACAGGGTAGGACACTGTAACATGACACAGAGACATCAGAAATAAAACATGAATCTTACTAACACTGCTGATATAGATATAGTTGTGCAAGACTAGCGCTGAACAAAAGAAAGACAGAAGAAAATAAGAAAGGTAAAAATCAGCATAAATACAGACCAAATAATTAAATCCTTTCAATATAAAAAATTGATTGTATACTGATTTTTATATTTTGCAAACACAGAACAACTACAGTACTTTTAAAAGCACTCAAGGAGATGAGTCAGATTCCTTCAGAGTGTTGTTATTCCTATTTTTAATGAAAATGCCACAGTGTGAAGTGTACATATCTTAGCTTTGCTTTCTCATAGTATAAGTGCAGAATAACAACCATGAAATTAAATTGTGCTTACTAGCATTTATTGCCTTTCATTTCTAAATAACCCAAAGCATTTTATAAATCAGAAGGGTCAGCAAGACCAGGAACTCAGAAACTGTCAGTGTGAAGCTGCTCAGGACAGGAAGCATGAATGCCACAGCCAACTGATACTGAAATTTATGAAGACAGAATTTAATTACCTAGAAAATGCTTGAGAAGGGGCAATACTACTGCTCTTACAAATAAACTTATCTGCCCAAACTGACACCTCTAATCTCATAACCCACTTGACAGCTAAGAGTGCCAGATATTTGTTAACTCCCTTTATTTCCTGTTGCACACATATATGCTGTGATGATTTACCATCAAACACAACCCTTTTCTAGCTTAATGAAATCCAGATTGGTCACACCACCAAGATGGTACCAGCTCATAAAATATAACTTTGGTTCTTTTTTCTTCAAATAAAGGGCAAAAAGCTCTACTTGTACCTAACACCAAATACTGTATTCAGTACTGGATCAATTATTTTTCTGAGGTATTTTCTGAATGCAATGCCTATCCTCATTGCATAGTGATTTTGGTTCTTGACTGTCTGTTGTTCACAACTAATGGTATTGTATAGCTCTTCTATACGCACTGAGAAGTGAATCTAAATACCAGCATAAAGGATGTGACAAACGAAGTTAGAAATGGGCAGGAGTGGGGGGAAGAACTTGAAAAAAGAAAAAAAAAATTTAATAATAGCTTGACAATTACAATTAAATAATCCAAAGCTCAAGCTGAGCATTTTTGTTACACACTGCATGAATGATGTTTGTACTTTGGAACTTTTAAAATATTTAAGCAGAGAAGAAATGAAATGAACTGCAACCAGTTAAGGTCATCCATTTAGGACAAAATTGATAAAATATTAAAATGAAAGAAATAAATTTTCAAACAGAGATACTAAGGCTTCATAGAGATGTATTATTCAAAGCAGAGGAACATGTGTGACCTCTAGGCTATTACATAATGGAGAAAGGATACAACAGTTCAAATGAGCAGGAACTACAGGCAGCAGAGACAGAGAGGGAAGATGGATTAACCATTCCGTAAGCCAGGGCTTTGCTTCCAGGGTACTGAGTCGGGACCCCTGTATCAAAGCATTACATTCTCAGAACCAGCTCTTGGACCCCACTATTATATTGGGCTTAAAAAGCATTGGAAAGATCATGGATTTTAACTGCAGATTGATTTTGTATCTAGCCGAGTTCATTCTCAGAGGCTGGCATTTAAAGCAGGGGTGGTCCTGGGCTGCTGAGTTTCAGTGCCTCAGCTTCGTCCGAATTGTGACTTTGTCCTTACACGTCAGCACGGGCTGGCCAAGGTATAACACATCATACTTCTCTTTTTCTGTGGTCAGCTTTGCTGGCTGACAGCCAACCTTCTTGTTCATCTCTGCCCTATCAGGGCTTGAAGATGCCAGTTTACACTTTTGACATCTTCAAGGAATGTGGTCTTAAACTCTGGCAATAAATTCTCCTTTTTTAATTTAAGGCCAGAGCCAGTATTTCTTATACAAGGTTTATTATAAAATGGGGTTTTGCAACGATCTCAGCTCTCTTGTATCTGAGGTATTTGAGACAAACCTCCCCTAAATGAAGAAGTAACTGCCTGAAACAAGAAGTATCTTTAAATCCCAGCGAAATCTGGGTAAGAGTAGAGACTTTGCTCCTTTGAAAAATTGATTTCCACCTAGCAGAAGGCCCTTGCCTCCAAGCTCAGTGTTCTGATGCAACTCCATTGCTCTCCTGTTGGCAAAAAGTATTCAATATTCATACAGCCAGCAATGCTGTGCCTAATGTAAGGTTTTGAACTGCACGTCAGGGGCCAGGCAGCAAATAGGTAGGTAATGTAATGCCAAAGATTTCCTTGGATATAGATTAGCCTCCCTAGCAGGTATACAAAAGCATCTAAAATATTAGGAAAACAAGTGTCACTGACAGTCATTCACGATCTTAAGTCCTCTAAATGTTTTTGATCATCTTCCCATTTTTACTCAGTTGCAATTACTCCGTGTGAAAAATAAATCTTCGTATTTGCAGAGCAAGCATTTATTTCTAACTCTCAAAGCTCCTTCCAAAACTAAGTATAAACATTATTAGCTTGATTTTATAGCTGTCCTAAGTGGAGAGTTAGGGACTGTTTGCAAATGAAGTAGTATCAAGGATGTAGGCGTAACCCATGATCCTAGTTTTGTGTTCCTGGCACTGCAGCAGGCTTCTCTAGTGGCCCTTGGCAAGATGTTCAGTTACCTCACTGGAAAACAGGGATAATGGAACAGGTTTGACCTTCTGGAAGTGGAATGAACACAGTCCTTGTAAGGCCATTGGAGGATGGAGAGTTTCAGTGGAAGAATCAGAACAGGAGTCCTGGGCCTGGCCCTGTACCTCAGGAACATTTTGGAAAAGAATCATCATCGATTATATCCTGCAGGTCTCTTTCAATTTTCAAAGGTATTTTTAAAACAGGTTGGTTTGGGTTGTTTTTTTTTAAGGAATCAACAGAGCTCAAAACCTCAGTAACAAAACTTACCTTTTTTCACCGGTTTAGCATACATAGAGAGACATCTACTTATAAAAATAACCATAATTTCTTAAAAAATCGCTACCCTTGCCTTTTATGGATATCTTACATTTCAATCTATCGCGGTAGAATTTTCAGTAATACAAAGAAATAGGAAGGGTTTAGGAAAAAAAGTAAACCAGCAATCGTCAGGCTCTTAATCTGACAAAGTATTCTCTCAAATAATGCAAAAGTTTCAGATCACATTATAGTTGTCAATATATTTTATCCCGGAACCTGAAAATATGATCGTGTTCCTTTTCCTTATAATTGTTAAAAGGGATCATAGAATACGAAGAACATGACAGAACTGTTCTGTGTATCAAACTAAAAAGAAAGACTGAATTTCTAGTGTGATTGATTAAAAAGCTGTGGCTACAGTTCTAAAAGAATGTTTTTTCCTTTAAGTCAAAGTGAATTTTTTATGGACATAACTTGGACTGGCCATATTAATCAAATCAAAGGTCCATGCCACCAGGTACCTTTCCTCCAGCAAAAGCCAACAGCAAATGCCTAAGGAAGTGAATAAGAAGGGGCAAACATACAGTGTCACAGCCTCAGTATAGTCCTATTGTTTCTAGTGTTCTATGATTCAGGGTTACTAGCTGTGTATTTGAAAGTCCCGGATAGGTTTCCCTCTCATGTAGTTGTCTGATTATATTTTCAATATATATAAAAAAGTGAGATTCACAAAATCCTGTAGCGATACGTACCACAGTTTAATTACAGGCTGTGTGAAAAAAACTCACAATCTTTCCAGATTTTAGCTAAACAATATGTGCTGGCAATATTTGCTTCCTGCAAAATCCAGCCGAAAAAAATTCATTGATATTGGTGTGTGGGAGATTGGCCTCAGAACTACCTAGAACAAAAAAATGTTTTAATTGAAGCCAATCTATTTGCCTCAAAAATCTGGTAAAAGGAATTTATATGACAAGACTGAAGAAGTGAGCTACCCTTTCTCAAGCAACAGAGGAAAAAAACTAGAATCAGGTAACTTGAAAAACTCACACTAACTTTATGGAAATTTTGCAGAAACAATCTGCTATGCCTTCAGTGCAGACAGCGGAATTTTGTAGCCAACATAATTTTTAAAACTGAGATAAGTATGTGTGTTGGGGGAAGGGATAATAGAGGCTTCTATTAATGGAAAGCAGTCCGGCTGCAGCCTGAACTGTGGTGTCTTGCCTCCCCATAATCATGGCATTAATTACTTCATAGGTCAAATTATGCTTCTGTTTGAAAGAGTTTGGCCGTCTACGTGAATCAGGGCATGCATATTTAGATCTACTGTATCCGCTAGCATGGGCTTTTATTCTTGTTTGATGCATGCGGGCTACTAATTTAGTTTTTCATTGAAGATGACTCTCTTTTTTTCTCTCCTGCACAATGGCAGTCTGGTTCCAAATATATAGAACAAGCACACATTAATTGAATCTGAGGGCAAGTATACTTCCTCCTTTGACCATATGGACAGGATTTTTCTTTAAAATAAAAGGCCAAAAAGTGACTGGAACAATGCCCAAAGGGGAGAATAAAGACAGACATTTAAAGGTGAGCTCACTAGATTTATAATAGCAGGGGACACTATCATCCTTTCCAGCCAGCTACCCAGTTAGCAGTAATGCTTATATCACAAGAAAGGCCCGGGAGATTCTTCTTTAGAAAATAATGGATACAGCTATTAATATACTGTGGAACTGTAGCAATCCACTTCAGATATTGATAATAAATTACACTGTTCAGATATGAGATTACATAATCCAGGCAGGCAATCAGAAAAGCGTTTTCTGTGTATCAGTGTTATTTAGAAGAGCTGCTCGGAAAAGTTTTAAGGAATTAGAGTGCTTCTGTCCAAAAATAGTAGCCAAGAGCTCTGAACAAAAATACTGCTAATCATTTAAGCATATGAAGAGCCTGGATGAGATAGTAGCTCAGGGCTCACAGGGAAGGTGCTACTTCTTATATCAACCTGATTCGACTGTTTGCAGAAACAGCTTGTGAAATGATTTTGAACGTATCAGAGGAGGTAGAGAAAACATCAACGTATTGTAATATATAGCAGGGCTTGTTCAAGAGATGAAAGCCCTTCACAGTAGGCATTAGTATCTCCTCCAAGAGGGCCAGTAGTGACCCAGCAGCCTACCCACTAAAAACTATATCAAGACAAGCAGTCTTGGTCTCAGAATTTTTTAGAAGATTAGCTTACTCCCACGTGAAACAGATGTAGAAATTTTGTTGTCCAAAACTTAAAATAAGAAGCACAATGGGGGAACAGGAAATAAGCCTGAAAATCCCAAGATTGCTAACCCTAAACACATTAAAAATACCATGAGCTTTTTTTAAGAATCACTGTACTTCAGAGCCCTGTGATATTTCAGTTCTCTGGCTTGTCTGCTGGTGTTGAGATAAATGGATTCAATGTTTTTACATTTTTCTCAGTCACAAAGGTTAGACGTTTGTTTGTATAATGATAGCAAATATCCTCAGATTACCACAGCTAGGGGAGCTGAGAGTTGTAGAAACCCTTAAAAATCATGACCTTGTGATAAGGTTGTGAGTGTTGCCACGAGCGAACTCCAAAGACATTTCTGAACCCTGTACAAGCTCCCTCTCTTCTTCGGATTTCTGACTGAGCATATAGTACAAGAATTCCCACTGAAGCCAACAGAAGTTAAAATCCCTTTTACTTGAGATACTCGGTGCTTTGTAGGATCAGAGCATAAGCAAGGCTTACAAATTAATACAATCAGAGTGATTTTTTTTTTAACTGTATAGGAATCTTGAACACCACCTTTTAAAAAAAAGTCTGACTCTAAGAGGATAAGCATAATACAGCAAGTTTGAAAAATTCCCTGACTCCCTGGCACCACAGATTCAAGTCTCGGGGTCACTGAACCCTTCACCTTTCTCAGACAGATAAGATGACTACTGCAATATTTAATACAAGATAAGCCACACAAGCATTTGACTGGATTTGACCTCTCAGACAGCTTACAAACCCAAGAGCTTGTGTAACCTGAACCTCTGCAAGGAAATGGATATTTCTGCATTATCCTGTAACTCCAAGAACTGGGGACTTTGGAAACATCAAATATCACAAAAAGTGCTAAAGTTGTTAGCCAGCAATACTACTGAAGACATTTCTTTAAGCTGTATCCTCTAGTATCAATGGCCAAACCTTCCGTTCACCCAGGTACAACCACCAGGCTGACCTCTGGTGTCCGTACATCTGCAAAGCTCCACTCCTAAGTAGCTGCACATCAGAGGTAAACGGTAGATACGTAAGGACACCAGACAGTTCTACAAGGTCGCACCATGTGCCACCTCACCCAGTTCCCTGTCCCCGGCAGTGGCCGAAGGCAGACGCCTAGGATACAGAGTAATAGCAGAGCTAACTGGTCCTTGTTATGGTGTGCATGCTGCCAGAGACTGCCCCAGCCTCTGACAATTTATGATTCAGCCTCCCTGTGAGCGAAGGGTGGTTTCTGCCTGTTTAACAACTGTGTACTCTCTCCTCTGAGCTTTCATCACCTGCCACATCTGTGCCAAGCAGCCTGCCTAGGTATTACTTGAAGAATTGCAACTACTTCTTTGTTTTGACCTGCCACACATTGCCCTCCTTTGACACTAGTTCATGTATCCAAACAATGAGCAATCAACTCTTACTCACTCTCCTCACGCCAATCGTGATTTTACAGACAGGTAATACATCCCCCCTCTGCCATCCCTTTTCCAGAGCAAGATGTCTTAATGGCTGTTGTTTGTACCCCTGACTGTCACCGCTGGTTCTTGGATAGCTTCTCTGGCAGGAGGAGGCACCAAGAGGTACTTGGGGCACTGGCACACCACTGACCAAGGCGGCTACCGGCTGGCGTTGGCCGGGTTGTCCCCAGGCCTCGCAGCTCCCTTCACGCAGCAGGTAGGAACCGGCCCCGACCGGTCCGACCCAGACCAAACCCGCCTCAGCTGCCAGGGCTGCCAGCAGCCAATCAGGGTGGCTGTGCTGGAGACAAGGGCCAACCCCAGCAGAGGGGGCAGCTGCCCCAGCCAATGGGGAATGGTGGAGACCACAGGGGCCGGGCCTGGGCGAGGAGGCGGCAGGATGGCAGCCTGGCACGGGCAGTTGGGTGCCTGGGGGAAGCCATGGCGAGAGCCGGCAGGCAGGAAGGCAGCGGAAGCCTTGGGTGGGGACAAAAACCACCACGCCATGAGCAGCCAGCGCTGGCAGGCCCCAGACGCCTCACCTCCCCGAGGCATTGGGAAGTCACGAAGCGTGCGCCTGTCAGGTACTGGTAAGGGCAACAAGGACCATAGTGAGGTATCAAGCTTTGCGTTCAGAAATTATGGTGCATTCCCCACTTGCATTGCATCAGCTTCACCCATGACACTTCCTTTTCTAACAATCCCTCATGTGTAATTTGCCTTCTTTATATTTTTTTTTTTTTTTAATTCTCATTTGCTGCTCAGGATTGAGCTGATATTTTCATTAATGACGCACAATAACCCTAGCATCCTGCTCCTAAGTGACAATAGGCTGCTTGGAAAAAGTTATTTTGTATAGGAAGTCTAGATGGCTTCTCTGTTGTCCCAGGTATATCACTCTATTTGCATGTAACTTGGTGGTGTGGCAAACACCCTTCCTGTTTGGTCAGATAGATATACAAACATAAAGTTATTTTCTTCATTAGAAAACACAACCAGAGAGGAAACCTAGATAGCCAAGAACACCCGTCTCGCATGATTTTGCTGTGCGAGCATTGCCCTGGTGATATTTTGGGTAAACACAAGCTCTGATCCACCAGAGAAGTAGGGCAGGAGAAGACAGAAAGCTGCAGGTGGGCAGCAAGGGAAGCCGTGGGCCTGGGCACACTCCACTGACTCTCTCGTTCTCCCTTAACTGGTTGGCCAGGAGTCCTTAGATTTTCATACAGCTTCTACACAAGTGAAGCACTACATTCACATGAGGTACATATCGTTTCAGAGCACATTAACCCTGTCTTCCCATGTGACAAGGTTTCTTGTAGTGGCTACTGTCACAAAAGAAAGCAATCAACGCCCAAGGAGAGGTACCTACAGCTTGGCTGCCAGCTTAGCTCAGGCTACGGTACTTCTGATGTACCAGCAGATGCTGTCATTCATACTACTGTGTCATCCAAATCTGCTCTGAAAAAAGTTGTTATCTGTTGGTAAGGACACAAATGGCTCATCTACAGTTGAGGCTCTGGTAGTGCTAAATGTAGACTGGCAATAAAATTCCCAAGTGCAGACAATCTAAGACAGCCACAGAAAAAAACCACCACATTTCAATAAACGTAGGCAAAGCATTCCTGTTTCAGAAGCAGTAATTCCTTATGAAAGTATTTCCATTTCTTCTTTTGTGCGTCGGGGTGCACTTCAAATGCCTCTGAAAGTCCAGGACAAAGGTTCTTGTCTTAACCCAAATGTCCTCCAAACAGCAATGGAATTTTGAAATTGTCAGAAACTTGGGGATTTTTTTCCCCCTTCTGTTGTGGCATCAACAGAAGCTACAGATGACAAAAATTCAAGCTGCATAGTTGGAACTAACATTCTCATCCTAACCTAGTTTTTAAGAACAAAGATATGTGTCTTGTTTAGCACGATTTATGAAAGCTTCTGGAGAAGCCAGGACCACTTCAAACCACTTTGACTAAGAAGAGAAAAAAAAAATCTACTACTAAAGAAATTTTAGGAAAAAGTAATGGATGTAAGTTAATGAGGAATTTTGATATGTTCTTAACACTATAGTTATTTGATAGAAAGAAAAAAGAAAATCTTTCACTTCCACTATTACTGCATTTGTCTATACCAATAAATTAATTCCTGTTCCAATTCAGACCTAACACAGACAGCACTGTTTGTACTAGCAAGTAGCAGGAAAAAATATGTAACTGTTTGTGACTGAGGCTATCTAATCAAGGACATATTTTTGGTACTGAAAACAAGTACAGCAACACAGTTTTATCTAGTCCACTTTTTTTTTTAAGAATGGAACCTATGGTACACTATAGATCACATCTGGTTATAATGAACTGGAATAAACTATTTGGGTGTTTTTCTTTTTACTAAATGATCATCAATGTTGGTTACTTTTATTCATTCTGACTGCAGTTCCATGAACTCTTCCACATGTTATTGAGAGCTTATTCAAATATTTTTGTCCAAAGCACTTCACACTCCACATTTCAACATTCTAAAGATCTGGGATCAAACTAATTTATTGCGTTTGTTATGTTAAACTTGGTGCTAACCAGCACAGTCCCAAATCTGAAAATGCTTGACTTAAATAGTCATGCAAATAGTCACAATTACTTCAGTAGGTCTACTGACATACTTAAACATGTGTGGTTTCAGGTTCCTGACCCTGGCGAGTGTTCACCAGCTCCTTGCCTATGCATCCTGCAGGTATATATTGGCTGCAAAACGCTCCTGCAGAGTAAAAGATGAAATCCACAGGCTGGACAACTGCTTGCAAGATGGATAAATATAATCAACTTGCCAGAGGTACTTCCTTTGTGTCAGATTGTTGCACACAAAAAGGCTTGACAACCTGTGCCTTCAAAAATAACCATTCAAGGTGGCTAAGATCAGTTTCCCCAATCTGACATAATCAGGCATTAGGTATTATTTTCATGACAGAGGCATAGAGTTGACCTAGATTCAGATGCAAAGGTTATTTATGTGTAAATGTTACATATATTACTAAAGTTACAGGAAGCTTTTAAAATTAAAATTAGCATTGCATAGTAACGGTTCCAAATATGTGTGTAATGAACAATAACTTGCCCATAAGATCCACTGACCCTGATGGCAGTGACAATAAACTGCTGCTGCTACAGTTCAGGCTGACAAAGGGACAAATACGGTGTAGCTAGCAGCAAGTCACCTGCTCTCTTCTTGTTACCTATAAGCCAGCACTAACTGAGTATTACTGCGGAATATGTAAATGCTGTACTTTTTATATAAATACGCACATGAATATATATATTTCACATATATAAGACACACGTACATAGTTACATGAAGCAAAATACCTAGATAAGGATTCCTTGGTCGTCTAGAATTTGCAGACCCCTCATTGCCTTCTTCCAAAATGCACAGCTCCGAGTTCATTGCTTTCATTAATTTTACCCAAGCGGAGCTTTCCTTTCACTTTTGCTTGGGTGATTTTTTGAGCTGAGCTTCTAGGTAAGCTTTGTTCCAGCCACAGATAAACCAGTTGTAGTTTAATGTCATACCTTTCCATAAGCTGCTACTGTATGGATTACTCGCTGCATTGATCTTGGTGAATGAAGTCCAGTACGGTGACCGAGTTCCTGCAGTAGCAGAAGACAAGGCATTACTGAGTTAATTTCTATTGCACTCCTTACTGAAGAGTGGTGAACTAATGTTTGAGCTGATGGTGGGACAGACTCCAGTTCATCTCCTCTAAACATATTTCAAATGGCCAGAGAGAATGTTTCCAACCCTTTGTTGCAATGGGCTTCTTACATCAAGGTTTCATTTTGAAATCTTTTGCATTAAACCAGTGAATGACATACTACACTTCTTATTGTGTGGTGTTGGGACTTTATATTCTGTCGAGTGGTATATTATCTTAAACTTTTTTCCCTTTTGAGCAAGCTGGTTACGGCAATGTTAACAAGGCAGACACCACAGAGCTACGCCTCCTTTTCCCTATATTACTAAGTTTACATGCAACAAATGGTATATATTAAAAATAAAGAAGAAATCCACTTTTAAACATTGCATTGCGATGTTCAGCTAAAACAATGTTTCTTTGGAGAAATGGGATGATAATAATTTTAATATGATGGCAAGATCTGAGGAAGTTAGTGATCATTTGATTTTACAGTGGCTAATAGTAGCTGAATATTTCAATATAGACATGCTACATTTTAATGTAGACATTAAATAGACATGTTCTCTGTCCTAAGGTCATAAAACAGAGACGGGAAAGATAACTATGAAGGAGATTTCAAAAGTTCAGAGTGACATTTAGGTGAGCAGCTTTTGTGAATGCTGAATATTTTTGTCCCTTTGGAAATTGCTCCTTTCATTAAATAATTTTGATTTTTTTTTCAGGTATTCAGAAATCTTAATAGTAATGTAAATTATTTTTATTTGGGGTATTCTTATTGAAAAATTAACATATTTAGTCCTGACATATTTAATAATATGCTCTGGGGAGGAAAATGAACAAGGCAAGGGAAATGTACATGCAAACAGGGTGAAGCAGTGTGAAAGTTCTTTTAGACAACAGTATTCTAGTGAAACCAGCTCAAGTAGTCGGGAGCACAGGAGAGACGACCTGATGTAACCTGGCCCATGTTTTCACTCTCAATAAGCAGGGTTCAAACATAATGGGAATCAGTGAACAGAAAATTCTAAATATTTACACATACCCAGACAGAGCAAAAAAGTTTACATCCATAATTAATAGTCATTTTAAAAAAATCAGAGCAAAAGCTGAAGCAGATTCTCTGGGCCAAGCTGAATTTAAACCAGGACTGACTACAGCTGCATTTGACAGTTGAGTCCAAAATTTGGCTCTGCTCTAGTTAAAGCATAATCTGACAGAGAGCCTCTTTTTATTACAACTTTCGCTGAATCATGTATTTTGGGGAAGAAGCATGATTCTGGCATTGTATCTTAAATTAAGAAAATTATGAGATCATTCTTATAATGTAAAAGGGTAATATAAGGCTCATTTATTAATCCCCACAGTTTGCTTAGGATATTTTTTGTCCAGGAAACAAACATGTTACAATGCTTAGAATCCTGTAAGACTTGTACTAGTAGTCGTCTTATAGTTGCCTTCACAAAAGAACCTCGCAGGGTGTGAAGCCTTGTTAACTTTCCTTTTTTTTTTTCCCCTCCATTTTACAGATGGAATAACTGAGAAGGGTTATGCCATTGACAAGCTTTTAAAGTGTTCAAGCTTGTCAATGGCATAAATGTGTGGTTCCCAAACTGTGACGCACATACAAGTAATTGTATATAAACTACTTCTGGGTGGTATATGATGTAAAGTTGCCACTGCCAATGAATGGACCCTCTAAGACAGCAGTCTCCAGAGTGGGGTGCACACAAGACAACCCGTTGGGATGCAGGAAGAAATTTTTTGTGTGTGTGCCATTAATAAATAATAATAAAAAATTCATTTAATCTAGTTCATCTTCGGCTCATCCTTTCTAAATTTCTATTTTGTGTATGTTTTATAATGTATTAGTATAGTAGTACATGTATATAATTTATAAATAAATGATTATACATATACTGGGGGAGCATGCTCAAAATTTTTTTGCTGATAGGGGTGCATGATCCAAAAAGTTTGGAGACCACCATTTTAAGGATCAGTCCCTAAGTGACCAAAGTGGGACTCCCATAATTTGACAATTCTTCGCTGAAAAACTGGCAAATGTCCCTTGGGGCTTCAGGCAATGATCACTAAAATAAATGGAAGCCTTTCCTAAAACTTCAAGTAGGTTTGGATCAGGCCCATAAGAATGACAGCAGCAGAGGAAAGAGTAAGTATCTAACATTCTGAATCCTACTCATACAGCCCTGCCGACACTGCACTCCAGAAAGCGTTGTATAGATGGAGAGGAAGGAAAAAAGTGGTTATGTGGAATTCTGCATAGCAAGAGAGTAGTTTTATGTCGAATACATAGATCAATATGCAAATCAAGTATTGATACGGGGCAAGAGAAACAATTCTTGAATCACAGTAAAGGGTATGGTTAGCAAAACAAAAATGTAGCTGTCAGCTATGTACTTGTTCTGCTGTTACACAACATAATCATAAAAAGCAGAACACTTGACACTGCCACTGTAAAATAACCAAATACACAGCCCACAAGTTTTGACAAACAATTGCATTCTGTCAGCCTAAAAATGGATGCCATCTTATTGCTTAGCCCATGAGTTGTCCACTCAGGAACACAGCACTGTTGCTAACAAGAGGCACTTCGTGGTACAAGACAACAATCCTTTTCTGTCATGGATTTCTTTTATTATTGCCGGCTATGTTTGGGTGGCATTGATCAGCACTGGTTTCTCACTGACCACAGTGCCACAGCTTTAACAGGAGGTGTGCTTATACTTGATGCCAATCACGCTGTCCCTCAAGCAGTTAAAAGGCACATTCTTTCGTCGGATCTGAATGATTAAGAAGGGCACCTGAAATATAGCTGTCGCTGCTGCTGCACTCTGGAATCGTTGCAATGTAATACAACACTTTTATGCACCAGGAACGGTTCTATCACTATAAAAAAAGGTAGGCGCATTTATTCAAACGTCTAAAATCAATCATCAGCTACCAGGAATAGATTATGTCTGAAAAGCTACTGCTTATCCTCCTCAGTTTCAATAGCAACCCTACTGTAGGCCTGTTTCTAACTGGCAGAAGTGAATGGGAGGGTCAGAATGAGGAAGCTTAGAGCATCAGCGTTTTTTTCTTGCTGTGGACCTCCCTCCACTAATCGAAACTTCTTTCAAGATCTCTCAGCTGGCTTTTGAGCTCCATGCAGGGCTACTGCAGCCCTTCCCAAACGAAATTTTGCATTGTACCAGATGCAAAAAGGTGACTGATGCTTCCAGAACACCTTTAATTAAATAAAACACATGGTTATTAATAATATTTAATTATAGAGGATATCACTGAAATTACATTAGCTCTAGAAGAATGCGCAAATATAAAACCAGGGCAACATTTTAGCACTGACACACTAGTAGTCCGCTTTTGTTAATATGATCAATAGGACATTGACTGATGGGTCTGCACTGGACTGTTCTCTACGTACTGGCACACTTGTGCTATGGCTGCTGCTGTAATTTCAATGTATACACAAGGGAGGGACTCAGATGATTTCAGAGGGTGCAGAGGGGCTCATTTGAAGAGAAACAGGGTATATTTCAAGCTTATTTTATGAGTGAGCCCATTGTGGAACAGATAACAAGGTGGTGGTTCCCAGAAAACTTTTCATTATAAGCTTCAATAGGTAATTTTCTGGACACATGCATATGATATTTTAAAATAGAAACTCCAAGGGAGCACAGACTGGCAAAAGCACACCATGCAGAAAAGGACTAGGTCAAACTCACATATCCCCATTTGCAACCAGCTGCCCCCCCAAAAAGCCTTAGGCCTTGCACGTTAGGTAGGGTAAGGTTGCTGAGGCTTTTGAAGGTAGTCTGTCAGACACAGACAGGTGGACCCCAAAGCACAGTGCACACCATATCCAGGTTCATCCATTACCGCTTCACCAACAGCACCCCATTCTGCAGTTCCCAGAGGTGAACGAGGAGAAGGGCACAAGGCCTGCTGTACACCTTCGTAACGTTTATGTTTATCTGAACATGGTTTCTATTATTGTTTTATAGTCTGGAGCATGTCAACAGGAGATAAAGAGGAAAGATGGCTGAGGAATTAAATTATCTATAGCGCTGAGCAAGCATATTTCAGTCCACTGTGGTTTAAATTTGCCACCTGACATGATAAGGTAGAAAAGGTTATGTTACTCTTCAGCCCAAAATGCACCTGTCTGGGAAGCCCTAGCATCCCCATTAAAAGGGATAGTGCATGACCTAGCATTGAGGTTAATACTAATATGTTCCCCTGGAGCCATGACTGTGGTCCCTCATTACCATTATCCTCTGAATGTTGTTCTAAACACTGGAACCCTAATTGATAAACAGACTCAGCCAGTTTCAGACCTCAGAGACAAGCGGCTAGAATTTGAGGTAGCTACCCTTTGAAACAGGCAAGGAGAGCAAATTTTTTTTTTTTTTTTGCATTAGGTGTCTGCAGAACTTTAATCAATCTTCATGTGATGCCAATAGTTCACAGATAGAGCTACAGTGCTAAAGGAAATGGGTTATCTTTTCCCACTGTGAGCTGCTATTTCTGAGGAGCATTTGATGCGAGTCTGAAGTAACCATGCAATCTGAATTTGAAAGGACCATTAACCACGAAAAATTAACAAAATACATAGAAATGACTGAGCTTGGATGGCCGGTTTTCCAGCTATGACCTTTAATTCTCCATAAAGAGAAGGTGCTTTAAAAAGTCAAACATTCTCACCAATCTGGTTATTTAAACAGAATGGTGAATGATGCTGCACGTGTGGAAGGAATCCAAAAGCAGTCTGGGGGAAAGAAAAAAAATGCAGTAATAACCCAGCCTTATTTAATATTCATATTCAAGCACATGGTATATTAATTCATGAACCTTATACTGTGAGACTAATGTAAATATGTAATTGCACTAAACATACATATAAATAAAAATAAACTGGGAATGAAATCTATTTTTCTCAAAATAACCTATCAGAATACTCAACATATATATATATATTTAGGGAGGGAGTGTAAGCATGCAAGCAAGGTCTTAAATAACTTGTAAGCCATATTAAGTTACTTATATGGGACTCAAACATCAAAAATTTCGCTCAAATACAGGCTTTGTTTCAGAGGTGCATAAGGTCCAAACCTGTTCATTCATTTCAGACTGCCTGAACTAGGTATGTGTGTCCTCACTGACAGCTTTCAATACAGCATGTGCTCGCTGACACTATATGTTTGCCTGAATCATGGCCAGAGAGAACAGACGAGTTGAACTTCATGCACCAAATATCAATGAACTAATACTGACGTTCACAGGCAAATAAAATTCACCC
>NW_009649717.1:609343-621513 GCF_000708025.1 Charadrius vociferus
TGTTATCCATCTCAGGGTACCATCCTCATTCTCTGAAAGGCATCATATACCTGCTGAATATGTGAAGAACATAACTACCTTCTGAGTTTTCTAAAGAAGCAGCTAATGACAACAAAGCAAGTTACTAATCAGATACAGGTTTAAAACCAAGGCTTTTTAAAGAAGGAATTTATGAATTCCTGATCCAATATGCATTTATTTAAAAACTATATTATCGTAGCACCTAATGATCCAAGTCACAGGCCATCACTCTTGCACTTGGCACTGTATAAGCACACACAGAAGCAAAGCACATTCCCCAGACAGTTTACAATTCAGTTATAAACAAAGATACAGTAGAGGGATATGGCATGGAAAGCACGAGCAAACAATGAGATTGGTTGATGTAATGTAGCAGATTGAAAACGTTGCTTTGATGTGGTTCTTCTTCCACATTTCTACCTTCCAAAAGACATTAAAAATAGCTAAAATCCCTTAATTTCTTCCCTACTAGTACTTTCCCAGGTGAGCATATGCCACAGGGACGCTACATGATCACAAATGGGAAAAATACCAAAGATCGTAAGGGGAATGAGTCATGAAGCAGTGACACATGTTCTAAAAATATTTAGAAATCCTTAGTTAGAAAAAAAAGGGCTGTTGCAAATGACACTTCTGGGGAAACAGGATTCTTTGTGTGGACAAATGGCACGTGTGACTTAACAAATGGCAAGCTTTTCATGTGGGACCAATTTTCAAAGTGCTTATGAATGTCTCTCTCCTGAATTTCTTCCTCAATTTTTGCTTAAACTATCCTGAGTCTTACATACGGAGAAAGAACAAGCTTAATCGGAGCAACTGTAAGCCTTTCATCAATTCAATTATCCGTTTAAGGACTCACTCATTGAACTTAGCCATAAAATGTTAGAGTTGCAGTGCTGCTCCTGTCTATCAGCTTGTGTCCCTGAATTCTTCATACCCTTAGGGATGTTTTATCTTTTGAGAAATGTGACAGTCTGCCTTTTGAGACTGGACTCGGCAGAGCTCCATAACCAATGTATTGACAGATACAAGGTAGCATGGAAAGCGAAGCAGTTCACAACTTGTGTCTGACAAGCTGCTTTCGTCTCCAGACACGAGATCTTTTAAAACTGTTACAGGGCCTTTCAAACCATTAGTTTATATTAGTGGCATCTGATTTTTATTTATTTCTTTTTTTCCCCCAGGGATCTATGGATCTACAACAGTATCACATTGTACCTCATTTCACAGTGTTTTTACTTTTTGGGAAATATAATTACCATATCTCCAAGCCTAGAGAGGGTTGATCTTTGGAAAGTTCCTTTGCTGTCAGAAGAACAGGTTCAAAATGGGGAGAAGAATTCACGGATACTGCCAGGATTTCTGACACTTTCTACTGAAATGTGAGTTGATTATTTCTATATGTAAACTTGAATTTGCAGTTTCTCTTTCCTCCATTTTGAAGAGGGATGAAGAGAGACAGCTGTTTCAGAGTAAATTAAAACCAATCACAACACCTCTAAGAACATACTTGTTCATAAATATTACATTCAGAACAATAGAGGACTAGCTGTGGAATATCACAGGCATCTTCATGAGGTCAACCATCATTTCTGATTTTGCAGGACACACAAATACGCAGCTGGATTGACATCACCGCTTCCTTTTGGGGATAACGCTATACACATTGGCCAACATTGTGATTTCCTCCTTGTTTTGTCTTACCTGAATATTACTCTTTCAGTGCCCGGGCACCCCAGCTAGGAGAACATCATGGTTCAGATCCTGCTTGAAAAGCATTTTCTTTTAAAAGTAAGATTCCTGCAAAGATAATAGAAAACAACATAATTACTTCTTACATTGCTCTTTTCATCCCTTAGTACATTCCTTCAAGATCAAACTGCCAAAATACCAAATGGCATGATATTCAGAGTTGATTTTCTTGAATTTTACTTTAGAGGCAGTGAATCCCTTGACAAGATATAACTATAAATAGAGATATAGATATATATAGGTGCTTGCATACTTTAATTTCCTGTCTTTAACCAAAGTCACCAGCCTAATGCTAATACAAGATACTTATTGGACCTTAAGAGTTCTTGCCATTTTATGGCCTTTTTATCTTATGCTCTTGTATACAAGGTTTAAGAATGGTGCAGCTTCAGAATGATGTGATAAAATCTTTCAGTCAGGAGCTGGAAGCACATTTAAGAAAGGACTTAAGAAATGCACATGTTAAATCGGCCTTTAAAACCGCTGGCAAATATTTCCGAGACAAAGTAGTAAATTCATTGGCCTCATGTAGAACGACAGACCTAGGGTTTAGTACCGGGTTGCTGTCCTTTATCTCAGTGAAATAATCATGTGTCCAGCTAATGGTAGACTATATTGCTGTCAATATCACTTTCAAGTTATTAGGTCCAATCAATGCTGGATAAAAGGAAAAAAGGTGGTCAACAGGCAATCTAGCTTTCAGTTTAACACTCCCTTGAGGATTTTCATTATCCTTTCCTTTTCTGTTCTCAAGGTTAGTTCTAGCTAGACTATTTCTAGCTTCAACTTCCTGGAGATAATGCACATCCACAATAGCCTTGCTCCTCCAACGTCAGCGTGCCCTTCCACCTGAGTAAGCAGAGTCCTGTCTTTTTTCTATTATTTGTGACCTTTTCCTGGGTTAAAAGGTCACTCCTGAAGCAGACAGGTTTCACTTCTTATGGTGATTGCAGTGCAAAAAGCAGGCTTCTACCTTGTTAGAAGTGACATCACTGTACATTAAAGACATCATATCTCCTTTCATATTAAAATGCCTGTCAGTTCTGCTGCTCGCAGGCTGTAAATCTGCCACAGTATCCTGTGCTTGGGAGCTTTCATTATGAAAATATGGAAGATAAGCACTCTGCTTTACTGTCAAAAGGAAAAAGTAGTCTGGTAGTAATGAGGTTACTTGAAAAATAAATACACAATTTCTTAAACATGGATTATTTAATGTGGGGCAATTTTTGAAAGCAATCCTTTTTATTTCAAGTCCTAAAAAAAATTCAAGCTTAAAAACCAGTATGAGTAAAGCATGAATATACAGTCCTGTAGAATTTATTAATGCTCACGCAGTAAATCACTAGATTTTCCCTTTGACTTTGGCCCTCCAGCCTTGAGAGAAATGACATACCAGAATTTAACCTGTTTTTCATCTTTATATCATTTAGATACAAAAAGACTTGTCTGTTCTGCAAGTAAGTGACAACATTCAGCTGTTACGCATATGACTTTAGAAAATATAGACAGTAGAAAAATACCTCCTAAACAGCAAAGAAAAATATAAATAATTATTGATCATTTTCTCTCATGGCATCTTCAGGATATTAATAATACCTTCCTATTACATAAAGCTTTTCATCCATTGATCTGAAAGCACTTTAGATATATCATGCTTCTTGTTTTACAGAAGGGAAACTGAGACACAGAGAGGTGAGATGACCTGTCTTCACATTTGAGAGCAGCTCAGCAACAGAAGTGAGAACAGATCCTACATCTCTAGAATAGCCTGTCCAATACTTGACTTGCTGATTTCAAACTGAAAATTTGCATCATTTCGTGAGGCAGCCCTGAACGTTCACACAGCATGTGATCATTAATTTATTATTCATTAATGGGCTAAAATTATCAAAGATGCTTCTTTATTATAAAAAAATTAATCCCCTTGTCCATTTTGTGTGAAAATACTAATCCACTGCTATTCCCCATTTCCATTAGAATTCCCTCCAACTGAGGAAACTTCAGCATGCAAGCATAGCATGTGTATTTGCATCTTCCAAATTACATACTCCGTTGTTGATACTCTGTTTGAGGAGCTGAAATGAGTGGCTCAAGGGTTATTTATGGATGATGAAGCCTTTCACCTCCAAGGCATTGATTTCAACGTCTGAACCCTACATCCAGAGACAGAAATATATATTTAGGCTGTGCTGTGTGCATTATGTGAAATCAATTGGTAGTGTCAGTTCCAAGCACACAAGCACACAGGTGAAAACCATGAAAAAAGAAAAAGTAAAAAAATTATGATTTGGATGAGGAAGGTGAATGCATAGGAAAAAATTTAATAGCAGAGGAGATGACATGGTTCGGATATGATCTGAAGAGGCAAGAACAGAGTATTCCACATATGTCATGGAGGAAACCAGAGCATGTTTCACTCAGTGGAGCTGGAAGTGAAATGAAACAAGACACCAAAGAAAAGCAATGCACGGTATGTACACTGCTTGCTTCTTCACCTTCCAGTTTCTCCTGAATGCAGGGGGGATTTTCTTCCTTTTCTCTGTAGAATGAAGTCCTCTTTTTATGTAGAGCAGAGCAGAGCGAAGTAATGAGAGACATAGTTCTTTAATGATCCACGTCATAAGGATTTATAACCCATTTTACAGCAATGTTGCCAACACCTTCCTAGCCACAAAAGCCTCCAAGGACTACTGATCAGGCTTTTGTATCATCTCTCTTCTCCTCAGAAGAGCTTTTCGAACCTTTTCAGTTTCACAGTCACAAGCCTTGTCTATGATGAGTGGTTTCTTAGCGTTCTCCATTGTTTTCAATATCCATGCAGGTCCACCGGCAGCAGCAAGGGTGCAATTTTTAATGACAGGTGGTCTGGATTGCTACAGGCACTTTATACTACTGCCCTCTAAATTTTCTAGGTAGGATTAGGTAAGTGAGAAAAGCTGGGTGTTGTTTTTGCCCTAAAGCTCCTACAATTCCTAGGACTAGTGGAGCTGCACTGATAGCACAGATGGCAATCTTGCCTGAAAGCTGAAAAATGGACCACGGAACAGTGAGTCAGTTGCCCTGCATCGTTCCCCTCTCCTTAGAAGATAATATTCATTCATACCTGTTAGCACAGATCTAGAAGAGTTAGTACATAACCTTCAATATTGTTTTATATAATTTTTCCAGTAATACATTTTTTTATTGTAAAAGCAGTCAAGAATAAAGTATATAGGAATATTTTCTTGCATGTGTGAACACCAGGGAATCAGATCTGAACATTGTGTTTGAGGTTTTTGCTACCTCTGAAACTGCAAGCCCTGGGGACTGGGTCACAGGCAGCCACACCATATTGACAGATCTATATTTATAGATAGCACCCTTATTTTCACTAGTGCATCCATTGAAATTATAATAAAGTTTAAAAAAAAAAATTAAATAAAAAAAGTTTTTTAAAAAAATAATGTACTCAGTTAAAAATTAACTTCTGACTTAATATGAAAATTTATGCTTTTGTTTTATTCCTACCGAAACTGTTTGTCTTGCATAGACACAGTTTCTAGTGCTCCCTTTTGATTTTACCTATTTTTGTTGTTACATTACAAAATAATCACATTCCATTTTGTTCCCTTAACCTCAGAAATAATGATTCTGTAGTCAATAGCCAAGAATTGGGGCCACTGGAAAATACCAGCTCACAAATGCTCTAGGAGTGACCTAACATTGACATTAAATCACATCTTATTTCTAAAGAAATTGAGCTCTCCAGCTAGTGAAGGCACAGAAAGAACAGAGTGATTAACCACAATCTCCATTATTTTAAATACTTAATCGTGTAACTTCCTGGATTAACAGTAGATGAAATATTTATGTTTAAAATTACTGAAACTAGGAATATTTGAGATTTTTCTGGATCTATCTTCCCTATTTTCCCTCCACTTCAAAATAATTTATACTAATAAAAAGAGCTTCTTCTGTCTAATCAAATTTCTGTTAATTGAATGCGGGAACTGAGCCACTGAGGATGTGATTTACCCAAAGTCACCCTGGAAACCTCTGGCAGGGGTGTATGAGAACCCAGGTATTCTGAGTTACAACAAACACCATAATTTTTGTCAGTTTCCAGTATCCTCACAACAGTAACACCTATCAGCAGAGCAAACATTGACTTGGTAGCCTCCACATGTGCCTTTCAGTCTGGCTAATACTCAGGAAGGTGCTCCTCACACAGACAAACTGAATCCTCATTGTATACTTATTTTCTCTCTAACATTTGATTATTAGTTCTTTATTTGCATTCCAGTAATGTCTAAGGAGGTTCTGCATATTCTACAAATATACAAGAGCAACAAAACCAAAGGTTTTCAAGTCCAGAGCTTGAAACCTTGATCTCTTTTTTTCGTATCTGCATTTTCCAGTATTTTTTCTTGGTATGTGTCAGCAAATGCTTTGAATTTCAGAGTTATCTACACTTCTTTTTTTATATAATGTTGTGGTCTGTGTCAATAAAACTCAATTTGCTACTATTACAACTATTACTTAAACTGTGCTAGCTGCTCCATACAGTAAAGTGGCACTGCTGGGTTCAGGCTTATGTCTTAAAATTTCTGGAAGACTGAAATGTGTAGATGGAAAAAAAACCCACTCAATTTATTTTAGGCTTGATCCCTAATCTGCTGCTTGCTGAAATCCATGGAAAGGCTCTCAGGCTTTTTCTGAGGACAGGCAAACACACATTTTCCCCATACACGGAATACCCATGGAGGGCCAGGTAAATGGAAAAATTGGGCCGAGAGGCTGGAAGACGTCAGGTGACAGCAGATCCAGTCAGTTCCCTAAAAGAGACTTATCTGCCCTATGAGTCAGATGATACTTCTTCCCCAGAGCATCAGCTGGATCCTTAAGTGGAAAGGGTCAGGGAGGGACAGAAGGGTGGCTGAACAATTTTGTAATCTTCCTTCTTCACTGAATTTCAGAACAAGGTATGGATTGTTTTTATCACACTACAAATTATAGGTGCCTCATGTTTACTTCCTATCCCCAGGTCTGCATCAGAAGCATTTCTGGGGAGCTGGGAACTAACCTTGCAGATGCTCTACACCAACAGGTCAATTTAAATTAAGCACTTCAGCCTGTGTCTGTGCTTAAACTTCACACCAGAGTTTTCAGCCTGAAGTACTGAATTAGCATCATCGAGCTGGATATGGAAAAGTTTACATTGAAATGTCATCTGGAATTGATATTCCACACTGGAAAAAAAAAAATAGAGAACATGCGTTTCTTTGATGTAAATATTTTAGAAAGTCTAAACACAAAACGCTGTGTCCAATTTCATCACATTTTGGATAGAATCTAGCTAAGTGTTGTGGAAAAGAATCAAGCAGAGCTTCCAGCCTTTACTTAATGTAACAGAAAGTACAAATTTCATGTGATCTGTTAAGCTATAGGAGAGACAAACATGTGACAAAAGGCAAACACGTCACTTAATCTATACAGGAAGACATGAACACACCAAGGTGCTGAGCACAATGTAAGAACTTGAAGAAGGCAGAATTTTATTAGGCTCTTCACAGAATGGTTTGGGTTGGAAGGGACTTAAAGATCATTGAGTTCCAACCCCCCTGCTTTAGGCAGGGACACCTTCCACTAGACCAGGTTGCTCAAAGCCCCATCCAGCCTGGCCTTGAACACCTCCAGGGATGGGGCCTCAACAACCTCTCTGGGCAACCTGTTACTTCCATCCAAAAGTCTGTAGCACAAACCCAATATTTTTTTGATTGCTAATCAATTTAAAAATGCATTAACTTTTTAATTGAGAACATGGCTGGGAATCAGCAGTTCTGACAATCTTAGCATAGCATGGGAAATAATGTTGGATAACTAAGCCTTCATTTAGGGGGAAAAAATCTTTCATCTTTTACTGTATAGGCACAGATAGACTATCATTCAAATCCTGAAAGGCTTGAACTCTCCCATCCAAATGCAAGCAAAGGGGGATGTCAAACCTCTTAAAGCTTGTCCCTTGGGAAGTCAAGGAGAGCACTCCCAGGAACTCAGAGGGAGTTAAGTGAACTCTGGAAGCTTCTGGGGATCTTCCCTTTCTTATCTACAGACCTGAAAGTCTAGGAGACAGAGAGAAAGCCTCAGGTTGAGTTCTCACGTTATTCTCCCCAGCTCCCTGAAGACCTGCTGACAGCTCTCTGTTTACCAGGAAGTTTGCTGAGGAGGACAAGGAGGGAGATCCTAATACTTCCTTTCTGTTGCTTCTTCAATGTCCAATTCCTCACCCTCAGGACATCAGAAGATGACTTCTAAGAAGCATAAATCATAGTGAAAGAGCACAGCCCAGAAGGAAAAAGAATGGGACGGAGAGCATGGAGGTTATGCCAACTTTAAGAGAGTCACGAGGTCAGCTTCAGCAGTCCTGTGCCAAAGTGCAAATCTGGCACTGATCTATTCCCTGCACACAGCACAGCCTCTGACAATGCAAAGCGAGACACAAAGCCCTCAGCAAATCATACCCACTAGCTTGCTAAAACAATACAGCCTGGGGGTCCACAGCAATGAGGGGGAAGCTAGTCCCCACTCTTCTGGCACAGGAGTTATTTCAGGACTGAAAAGCACACAAACTACTCGGGTTGCAAAAGCTTTCTTGTCATGAGGCTGAGCAGCACAAGCCATCAATGAGTGCAGTTCTGTCTTAGGAATCCTGTGGGATAGCTATGAGAAAGCATGCATGGTGCTTTCTTGATCCAACGTGGATGGAAAGGATCTGCACCTAGGAGTCTTATCCTGAGTCCACTGGAGCAGTTTTGGATCCAGCCAGCAGCCAGAATCCACTGCTGAGAAGTTTCTAAAAACAAGCTGTGACAAATATCAGTCTAACAGTTATGTTTTTGGTACCAGCTCATCAAGATGGATTTGTTTTGAGATTTCAGGGGTATTTTCAATAATTTTTAGAGGCATCCTTGGTACAGAGAAGTACTTAGCAAAACTTCCACAGGCTTCAGTTGGAGCAGAACCTCACCTTCCACCTCTCAAACTCCAGAAACGTAGTATCATGTTTACTTCAGGGCTCACAGGAAACCCTGCAATAAGAGTGCTAATCTTGAATTGCAAAGCTTCTCCACCTCGACACTAGTTTATGGAGGCCAACATCTCCTTCTGTCCCAACCCCCTCAGAGGCTGTGAACAAGAAAGGTTTCCCTGGATTTAGAACTCGTTCTGGCCTCTTATTTTATTGCGTAATTTTCAAATCTTGTCGTCCCATGTCCCGTCTCCCCCCTTCCCCCCTTTTCTTTTTTCTTTTCTTTCTAATCTAAGAAGGCACCAACATTGATTGTTAAAATCATGGAGAATACTGTGATTGTGGCTGGAATGGGTTTGTCCTCTCTGACACATTTTTCAGGTGAGGACTGTTTAATATGTCTTCTCTTTTTCATCTACTGGTTTTAGCCAGGGATTACTTAGACTGAATTCAAAATCTGCCACAGACATTCTTTTGTCATCTGGATTGTTGTTCTTCTGCATTTAACTTACATTAATAGTGTACACTTCACAAGAAGTAGAAAAACTGGACATTCCGTTTAACACATTCTGTGGTATATAGCCACCTCGTTCTATGGAAATGCTCTTATTTCAAGTAGCTGGGAGAGAAAAACCTTCCTAACTTTGAAGTGGGTTTTATTGCATTGAAGAGAGAGAGACTGTCAAATCCCATTTCATTTTTAAAGTTAACTGTAAAGTTTTAATTAGGTCCTCTGAACAAGGATTCTGCGATGCTTTATGTTTAAGAGTTAGCAATAGTATATGATCCACTGACTTCCATCATTAAGTTCAGTTGACAAAAGGCCAACACAACTCTTTTCTTTGTAACTTTGTAACCATTTATGTTTGAGGTGAAGATGTTAATATGGAAATTTTGTGAGCTGGGAACGAGTATGAACTCTATCATTGTAATTTATGACCTTTCATCTAAGGCCAAATGTAAAGGCAATCACAATTGTTCTATATCTCAAGGCCAGCACATAGCAGATGTATGAAATTTGGAGTGTTAGACATAAACTTTTATTACCAAATTATAAATAATTTCTACCACTTACAATGTTCACCTTTCAAGTTCATCTTGATTCAAACACAAGGGCAGCATCTCGCTGATTTCCATGAGTTATACAGCTGGAAAAGCTCTGTCGTAGTACACTATGAAAGGATAAAGCAATGCAGTATTTGTAAGAATCTACTGGTAGCAAGGTATGTGACATTTTAGATCAAAATCATTTTTCATCTAGATGATAAACAAACAGACAAAAGAGAAACATTAGCCAATGATGTCTTAATTTTATTCTCACTCTTGAAGCTTTGAACTTTAAGGAGTCCACCGAATGTGAATTACTTAAATCCTCTGAAGACCACCTTCCTGTGGTCATTGGGGCTTTTTCACTCAGGAAATAACACATTCTTTAGGTTCCCCAATAACAGATGTGATGATATAATCTTCCTGAATGTACAATATGGGAATTGTCTTCCCAGGTGCGAATCGCACTACACCAAAGAGCTCAGCAACATATGCCTTCCTGCATGAAACGTTAATTTACCACTAGGAATGGCACGTGAGATTGCTTCGAGCAAACCAAGGAAAATTACCTAAGATTTGGGTTCATGACTGGGTCTCAAACCATGAAAGAAGGGAGCTAAGGATACAAAACTTGCCAATGTCAATGCCCATGATTCCAAATAGATGTGCTTGTGAGGTTAACAGGGTATGAGGCAGGAAAGTTGAACAATTTTGTTGTCTGACATCAAACAACCAAAGCATACACACACATAAAAACTGGAACTAAATACATGCCTCGGCTAGCTAGAAAGCAGCCTATTGAACAGAAGGCAAAAATAGCTCAGCAGGTTCTGATGGCTAGCAAAAAAAGAAATAGAGCCTATAAAGACAAACACATAAGAGAAAGGCTCTCAAACCATAAAATATCCTCAGTTGGACTTAAAAAATTGTCACGAAAATTTATTAGCCCAGGCATGAAAAATCTACTTGCCCCGTGTTTATCACGGAAATTGGTAACAACGAAAACCAGCATACTCCCTTATCAAAGTACCTACGCACTGAAGCCAGGCAGCCAAATAAAACTTTGCAAGCCTGCTCCCCAGAGTAACTATTTTACGTTCCTTTTCTGCTTCAAGTACTAGATATAATCAAGCACAGTTGGATGCTCCTGATTAACATGACGGTTGCCTGGAAACACGGGCACAACGGGGCACAACTTCCCTGGCTGTGCCTGAGCTTGAACTCTGGGACAGCCAGGTGAAGTAGGTCAGGTTTGCAGACCTCGCGTCTTAAAGCCTTCTAGCCTGAGCTTTGGGGGAGAACATGTTACTGGGTACGTGTTCAAACAGAGAAGATAAACAACTCCAGAAGGAAGAGACAATACAAATCCGTGTTCTGAAAAGCCATAGTATGCTTTCTTCGTATCACAAGAATTAAGAGTTTCACCAAGGCACTGAATCAATAATGGAAGAATAAAAAAAATCCAGTTCAGAAGCATTCACAGCTGATTAACTCCTGTCACAGTACTAAATCCCTTAAAAAAAAAAAAAAAAAAGTATTTTCCAGACATTAGGAGATAGCTGGGGAAAAGATGAGTGAGAAGATGGGGAGAAGTAGAAGCCAAAAGTTCAGCTTCTTGTTGTGCGGTGTTCTTTCCAGGTGACATATAGAAAAAAAACCTCTTAGCTTCTATGTTCACTAATTAATCTGTAAAACGAAATCAGCAACGCTTTCCTATCCAGCTCTGGTAGGGACATCTACACTGAGATCTGTGAGACGCTCACTTACTGCTCTGGTAAGGCCCATTTTGGAATTCATAGGATCTTGTTATAGTAGAATATAGTTATATAGAATCATAGAGTCGTCCAGGTTGGAAGGGACCTTTAAGATCATTGAGTCCAACCATTAACACTGCCAAAACCACCACTAAACCATGTCCCTAATATACTGGACCATATAATTTTCGCCTAAAAAAATCGATGGGGCGTTATTTAAGTGTAAGCAAGCCATAAAAAACGCATTTCTCTGAAGAAATCGGAGTTTAGCCAATGAAGTGAAGCCATGGGTGAACCTCTGGCAGCACAGCCTGACAGGTTTTGGGGGAATTATATGAGAAATCGAGAACGTTTTCACTGAGCGCCAAGTCAGCCAGGACTCGCGGCCTCTCACAGCCGCCATGAAGGCACCCACCCAAAAAAAACACGGACTCGGGTGAAAAACTCGGATTCGGGGCCCGGGATAGCCACACACCGGGAGCTGAAACCTCACCTTGCGGGTGACAGGGTTGAGGAAGGCGGGCGGCGGCCGCCCTTGTCCGCTCACAGGCTCCGCCCCGCGCTTTTTCGCTCCCCGGCGCGGTTTGGCC
>NW_009649717.1:621785-650006 GCF_000708025.1 Charadrius vociferus
GGGGATTAAAAATTTGTTTTTTTTTTATTTTTTTTTTTTTTTTTTTTTTTTTTTAATTTCAGGAAAGGTTGGGCTGTAAAGCGTTTACGCTACCGGTGCCGGTGTGGCCCGTCACACCGTGAGGTGTATGGCGGTAAGACAAGCGGTGATGGGTCTGGCACGGCTGTGAACGGCTTCTCGCCGTTTGCCGCAGAAAGCAAGCCCAATAAAATAAAATAAAATAAATAAATAACACCCTACTGAGTGTTAGCATAACCGCTGTTTACTGCCGTTGATTAGACTCACTTAGACAAAGCAGTGTTAAAGCAGAAGTAGAGCAATACTGACTGTCTCATACCAAACCATGTGTTTTTAAATCATAGCATGTTTTCAGGTCTCTGTACAACTTAATCGCAAGCCTTAATTCTAACCTTAACCGATCCATTTGAATGCACCCTTTCAAATTTATTCTTTGCTCATATTTCGGAGAGTCATAGAATGGTTCGAGTTGGAAGGGACCTTCAAGATCATCAAGTTCCACCCCCCCTGCCATGGGCAGGGACACCTCCCACTAGACCAGGTTGCTCAAAGCCTCATCCAACCTGGCCTTAAACACCTCCATGGATGCGGCATTCACAGCTTCCCAGGGCAACCTGTTCCAGTGTCTCACCATCCTTAGAGTAAAGAATTTCTTCTTAATAAATTTGTGAGCTGAGATCAAAAAAATCCTTTTTTTGCTGCTCTGGCACAAACTTCCATGTATAGAGGATGTACCGGCTTCTTTATCCATCTCCTAAAGATACAAACCACTTATAATGGTTTAGCTCTCTAATTTTAGTAAAACCATTTTAGCAAGATGTGTTAGAGAGATGATGAGGCTTTTGGCTCTGTTTGAAGTTTTACAAGGTGTACAGCGTAGCAAACAAGGATTCTTTATTAATAATTCCAGGTATTATAAAAATGCGAAAGGGAAGGTTCAGTGCTATGGCTCTAGGAGGTCTGTCTCTCCACCTCCACCCTTAAGGTTTTGCTTTGATCTCCGATATTTTCTCCTACTGAAAGTAGTAAGAGTCAGGGGACTGCCTGTCTGTAAGGAGTGTTTAAAGACCATATGTGAGCGTGTTGCTTATCCAAGTGTTTTCTCTCACTTCTCTTCCCAGCTTGCCAGAGAAGATCAAGATGAGTTTACGGAAGCAAACCCCTAGTGACTTCCTAAAACAAATCATTGGAAGGCCAGTTGTCGTAAAATTGAATTCTGGAGTTGATTATCGAGGTAAGTTTTCCACTTGTCTCTCACTCTGAGTACAGTAATTGTTTGGGGAGGCTGGAACAGATGCATTGCTTTTGAAAAGCAAAACAACATCATCCAGAATCTTGGAGTATGTGAATATAGATCTCAGAGTGGTAACATCAAAAATAGAAAATCAACTCTGGAGAAACTGATGAAAAGAAGATTAACAGTGGATTTAAAGATTAAAATTACTTATCTGAATTGTTAACTTCCTTAGTCACAGATGGTTAGACTGGAGTCTCGGGATAATTCTGAGTTTCTAAACTGATATTTGTAAGGATTGGCTGAAATCACAATTCCTGAAATGGCCAGGCAGTCCCCTTTTCAGTGCTGCCATACCAACCCTTGTTAGAACTACCCTTTTCTTCACCTTCCTGTTCTCCAGTTCCTAGTATAGACCTTGGTCCAGAAAAGCTTCAAACAGTAAACTGTGCTATCAGTCATAAGCCTACTATTACACGAGGGATGAAAGAATTATTTATATTCTTGGTTAAACAACTCTCTAGACACACCTTGAATCAAGACTCACGGGTATACAGGAGAAAGCTCAGTGTGGCTTTTGCTGCTATATGCCCAGTTCATTTTAATACAGTCCAGTAGTTTTTTATTCCAGAACTCTTCAGCCTATCTGTATACCTTCGTGTACTGTATGTAGGATCATACGTTTTTTTAACCATTAAATTAAACTCCTTTGTTCAGTGAAATGTCCTGGTCCCACTTCAATTAGGATGAGACTATTGGCCTGTCCAATTTTCTTAGTAACTTAATTAAAACTATCATGTATCTGTTATTGCACACAATTTAGACATTTTATTCTGGAATGACTTCAACATTATGTTTCTGCTACAGATCACTGCTTCAGATAGTTTTAATTCAATTGACTGAGCTTAGCACTTGTGAGAAGAGACTAGTCTGTGCTGTGACAAGGAATCTTTGTATTATGACAGATTTAAATTGTTATTGTTCACTATCAGAGCAAGCAGTGCCTTCTTATCCCTTCCTGTTCCTCTTTTGTGTCTCTCAGTTTACAAAATTTGCAATCTGTTGTTTCTTTGAGAACCACATTGTCTGAGCACTTCAGGTGGGGTTGGTGGCTTAAAAACTTCGCTGCTTCTCATTGGTATTTGGCATCTGTAAATTCTTCCTTGCAGGAGAATGTAGCGACAGCTCATTAAAGTCAATTAAAGCAAGTCATCATTTACCTAAAGGTACACACAAGGCAGGGCCAAACCAGAATTGGGTTTTGGATGCACTTTCTGTTTTCTTTGAGAACATTGGTACCTTCTGCTTGGTAAGATGCATTTGTAACTGCTGCAGATAAACTACTCAACTTTAACCTCAACAAAGCTAGTTTAACATGCCTACAGTCAGACCTACTAGGAATTGAACCATAATTCCTTTGAACACTGGATTTTTTTCCATCTCCCTTCCTTATTTCCTTCTACTGTCCTTCCTTCCTACTTGATGTGATCCTGCAGTGAAAAACCTGTACACTGTTCTCATTTGACAAACATGCTCTCAGTTTGTTTTCTGAAGAAATTTGACCAGTATTTGTAAAAGCCAAACATTAAAAAAAACCCCAGCATCTCAAGCTTTTGTTACAGATCTGTCGATATTTTCCCTCTAGGCCGTGTTGCTAATTTTATGTCTGTACCTCCACCCTCCGAGCCACTGTATGCACAAACGTAGCCTAATACAAGTGTTGATGTGGAACTGTAAAATGTCTTGATTCGCTGCCAAGTACTGCACACGTCTAAGGGAGAAAGCCCTGGGAAAGTAATCACTGATAAATTAATATGTATGATTTCTGTGTGTAGAAATGGATATGTACATTAAAACATCTCTACACATAAATAAAACAAATAAAATTCTAGCCAGGGTGGGCAGGGACAATATTTAATGCCACTAGTGGGGGTAAACACAAAGAAAAGGAGGAAGAGAATGAAACAACTATGAATGCACTCTAGGAACAAGAATGTGAAAATTCGGCATTTATGGCCTATTGAGTAGTAGCTTAAGAAAATCCACACAGTCCAATTTTAATTTTGGACAAACATGTTTTTTGTTTTCTATTGTTACATGGAATGCTCATGATTACTGTAGTGAGAAAGAATTCTGACTTTTGTTGGGTTTGAGTTTTTTTGGTGCATTTAGTAACACTTTGTGAGCAGTCAGTTTTTCCTATGTGTTTGGAAACAGACATAAAGGAAAATAATAATCCTCAAACCATTACAGGTTGGCAGGAGAACTTGAATTCCTAATTATTTAATAGATTTCAGTAACTCTTCTGAAAAATGGGAGCATGTCCTCAAGGAGGATTCTCAGGTCGGAGTTTTCTCCCCCTCCCCAAGTACAGCTAATACACTATATTTTGAGTTTTAATGCCAGGTAGATAAGTGTTTTTCAAACAGAGGGAAGAAATATTTTAGTAGTATTGTCTGCGTGTGCAAGGATGAATTCAGAAAAACACACATGCAAGACACAGATAATTAACACAGCTTGTTTTGTGCATGATTAACAAATCAGATTGCATTCTCTGAGCAATTCTTTACATCCGTTAATCCCCACATTCAGTTCCTTACATGAATAACCTGTTTGTCGATCGGGCCCATTAAATTTGTAGACCTTTAGGTTCTACCTTTAGGTTCTGACCTTTAGGGTGGGTGCAGACACCGAGGAGAGATTTTGAATGAAAAAACGCTGCCAGCACGTAGGAAGTATTGAGGGAACAAGGTACAGCCTTCAACAGGGGGTATGAGAAGTGAGAACATAAATACTTGTCTAAAGTCAGTGCTACTCAAATGCATATTTTCCTGATCAAAAGAACACCTAATATTACAAATGGCAGAGATTTTTTTTTCTTGAGTTGCATTAATTAAGTAGTGTAATTTTGTTTTTTGTGGGAAGATTTCAGTGTTACTTGAAAACCCCTTTGCCTGTTGAAAATGACGTAGAATTTTGTTTACACGAAAACAGCGACTTGCAGCCAATGTTCTTCTAGATCTGTAAGCATGAAGACAAACATGAAAAAGTGTGTATGGTGTCCTGTACTAAAAGGATTGTTTTTCAGCTATCTCCTTCACAAGTTTTGATGAAAACTCTATTTGCCATAGCCTTGTCTTTAGGTTATCCAGTTACACTTAATGTCACAGGTTCTTTTCAGGTGCATGGCTTAAAACACAAGTGAGAAGGGACAACTTCAACTTTCAAAGTGGAAATTGTCAACCTTTTGAAAGTCATGGCTTATTGACTTCCCCCCCCTCCCCCCTTACATCAACTGATAAAGTTGCTAAGAACTACTTTTTTTTCCAGTACTATTCAAACACAATGCATTTTTGTTTAAGTTTAAAAAATATTCACTTTTAAACTGTCACTGTCTTCAGGTGTCCTGGCTTGCCTGGATGGGTATATGAATATAGCTCTGGAACAGACTGAAGAATATGTAAATGGACAATTAAAGAACAAGTACGGGGACGCATTTATCCGAGGAAATAATGGTAACTCCTCCTCCTTACGTTATTGCTCATTAGAAGACTCTGTTTTGATATTTACTTCTGAATTTGAAGAATGGCTGAGGTGTAAGCTAGCTGCCTGTAAGAATACTCATTTTAGGTTTTCTTGGAAACCTTAGTATCTTTACTTTTTACACTTTCACTTTTCAGTGTCTGTGCTTTTCTGCGTTCCTGTGGCCCTTTTTGCCTCTGAACTTGAAGTTCATTTAGAGAAGCACGCTCTTTTCTAGCCTTCCTTAGAGCTTATTTCCTGTCATTTGACAGATTTACTCTTTTGCACTTAATGCCTGCTTAGATGGCCTCTGCGCCATAGAAGTTTCTGTGTTTTGCTAGGCAAACTACTGCATAAATTTATGCTAGAGTACGCATATTGCTGACACTGTAATATTTTTCTTGTGGTGCCATTGTCCAGACCAGAATGAATGCTGTTCATTAGTACTGGAGGCTGTTTTCATCTTTATGAGTAAAGATTTTACCACCACTGAAGAAAATCATTTGTACTTTACTATTGAGCCTTTGAATATCCTGGTGCAGTAGGTGGATTTCAGTGCACTTCAAGGACAATCCCAGGCTCCCGAAATGACTCTGTGGTATCAGTTAGGCTGTAATAGCAGGACATGCCAGGGAGAAGAATATCTAAAAATAGAAAAGGTTCCCAAGTCAGATGCGAAGAGACTTGTAGAGAAGGTAAATTAGGCAGAGTTTCACCAAGTTCCTTGAGAAGAAAATGGAGGACGGGAAGGAGGGAGGGAATAAACCGAGAACTGAATCCCATGTTACAAAGAGTCAAAGAGAATGTGGCAGCAGCGTGAAGGAGTGTTTTGGGAGGAGAAATAATCCTTGAATGAGGCCAAGTGTTTTTTGCAAGGAATCTGGATTATTATGCCAAGGAGCACAGTGACATTGCAGCTGGAGAATCAGTTATGGAAATAAGAATCTATTACAAAAGTTAAAACAAATGAGTGAGAGGCAGGAGGCTGAAGAACAGGCTGAGCAGAGAACTTAAGACACCCCAGCTCTGGGAGCATGATGCAGTTTCATGTTGTGAATGGATCCGTTCTGGGGATATCACCAGCCAAGCAGGTGGAAGGCATCTGCTGCTTCATAGGTAATTGTTAGTTTTGCCTTAAGTACTTGGAATTTCCAGCTTTTGTTTAAAGATCCTAGCATTTGCATCTAACACCCCTAATTCTGCTGCTTAGAAAGTCTCTCATTCTTCCTCTGTTCAGCCTGCACCTGCAGACACGTGGTTTGGCTATGAATATGATAAATACTGAAGCAAAGTAATACATAGTGTGTAAACTTGATAGCATTTCTTGAAACCTGGACTTAAAAATTTCCCGACTTCGTTCATGCTGAATGGGATTCATTACACTGTTGTTTTACAAGCTATTTAAAACACCTTATTTACATGAACAGACTTCTGCGCATTATTTACCAGGGCCCTCTTATGTGTGCCACTTTCTCCTTTTCACAGTATTGTACATAAGCACACAGAAGAGGAGGATGTGAAGATGCCAGGAGGAGGCTGTTTTGTACTTGTGAACCTCTTCGATGTGATGAGCCCTATTTGATTTGTAGTTAATAATCCACAGGTGAAATACACAAGTGTTTAAATATTTTTTAAATAAATGTAAACCAGTGTAAACTTCCTGAATGTTTTTGTTTCAAAGCATTGCTTTGTTCCACTGTACAGTAAAAAAAAAAATAAAAGAGCAGCATGTAATAGTGCCGCAAGACTAATTCAAAACAGCAGCTCGTTTAATTATGTTAACAGTTACAGAAATACTGATTGGAAGGTAAGCAGGCATGGAGTAATTGCAAATCACAGCCTTGTATTGATGGCAAAACAATAGTTTCACTGATGTTGAGAAGGGGAATGCTAATGTTTTGGTTACAGTGACCTGTCCCTTTTGGAAAACACAGGGTCAGCTTTAAATGCCAGTCTAGTAAGAGTCATCGGGTAAAAAGTTCAGCTGTCCAAAAAAATCTTGAATTGTGGATTGAATCAAGGGATGCAACAGTGACACTTCAACAGTTAGGGGTGGGGAAAGAATTGAATCAAATGGAAGAAAAGCCCTAAGGGTGCAAAGAAAGCTCTGTGCCAGCAGAGGAAGTCAGTCACAGGTGAAAGGCTCTCAGTTGGTATCAATGCAGCTAGTAGCTGCTTCACCCCCTGCCTCTGTGTCCCCCACCCTCCCTCAGCTTGCAGTTACCGTTTTTCCCTGCACCTCTACCAATCATGATAGACTTCTTCAATAAAAAGCAGTTTTAAGTAATATCTGAAGCTACTCCTGAAAACAGACTAGGAATCTAAAAGCTTCTGTAAGCAAGCCATACGTATCCTCTTCACACAATTCGCTTTTTCTCCCATCTGCTCCTTCCCCCCTCCCCCCCCCCCCCCCCCCCAGTACCATCTATATATTCTCTGTCTTTATGTGTTAGCCAGAAATGAGAACAAATACATTAAGCTTATAGTATTATGTGTGCATTAGGGAGGGGGAACCTCTGTGCAGGCAATGGAGTCAGAACTTGTTCGTTTATATTTTGCGACAATGCTCCCAGATAATCAAAGCCCTTGAGTAAATCCAGCTCAGTTTTACATGGATACTTACAGCGATTTATAAAATATCTTTTCTCCTTTTACATGCAGTCAGCCAAGAAAAAAAACACCTGAACATTCAGATATTTCTTAGTCTGAGTGTTACTGTATTTGTCCAGATACTCAGAATGTTTTCTTGTTCCTCAAAAGAAAGTTATAAGTTAGGGTATTGTACCTCATGGTGAGGTTATTTAGCCATTTTTTTTAAAATGAGTCTTCTGAAGCCATGCTTTATTCTTTGGGCAGTTTATAGTGCCTCCAGGAACAAAAATACTTCTAGTTGAAGATGGATGAACAGAAGACAATCGGGTGAATGTAACATTGGCCCCATTCTTCCCATGTACCAGTAATGCAAGTAGGGCATAGTAACATTTCAGTTTTTCAAGGCAGAGAATGTGGGTCGCAAATTTCTAATTATTTTTTTTTTTTAAGTTCAAGAAATAATTCTAAATTATTTTGCAATCAGTAGTTAACCTTTTCACATTAAACATTTCAGAAGCCACTACAGAACACACAAACAAACAGAGGTGCTACTTTATAATATGCTTCAATAATTTATCATTTTCTGACAAGGGTTGAAAAGGGTCCAGGATGCAAGTACAAATCACCAACTTGCTCTTCTGTAAGCAACTTCTTTTAAAAAAAGGAAGATGTACCTCCAAGTGGAGCATGCAATTTCTCATTTGTTTTGTCATCTATAGGCAGTTAGTAGGTTACCGTGTGTTTTCATTCCTGGATGCTGTCTAGGTTTTGTTGTTTGGTTTTTTAAATTTTAATATGGGGTTAGGATTTTTCCCCCCTCTTCCTTCTCCACCTTTCTCCCTTCCTTTACCTACCCGCTTATAGCAACACATTATGCACAAACTTGGATTTACTCTCAATCATGCTTTTTTTATATATATATATATATAAATAATACCCATGCATTTTAATATATATAATTTATATAAAATACTCATGCTTTTTAACTGCAGTTTTGTTTCTACAAGTCTATTTATAGAACATTTTTCAGTTGTGATCTGCTACTTCAGATGGTCTAATCACATATTATAATCTGAACTTAGTAAAGTGACTTCATGATCTAGAATACATTAAAAAAAAAAACCCTCAACATATAAACTGCATAGTATTTTCTATGTGAGGTATATAGGAAAATTTGCATTACAGATGAGCTGTTATAATTCATTCAAGTTTCAAAAGCAGCTAAAGAAATTAAGCATTTAATTCGCACAATCACTGACCTTTATGTACATTTTACAAGATTTTTCCTCAATTCAGTTCTCAGCCCCTATGTTTAAATTAAGTGAACATTTAAGCTTAACTTCAATTAGGCAGTCCAATGTTTGGATGTAGTCTGTTTTGAGTTGAATAAAACATTCATCTTTGATTTACTTTACTTATCTTTTAGATTTTTTTTTGACTTACTGTATTCTGTAGGACAACATACCAGTTGCAAGTAACCCTATCTGGACAGCTTTCAGAACAGCACATGGAACGTTATCCAAGGTTTAAGTTTTAAGGCAAGCCATCCCTTTATATATGTATGTAAACATCAAAGTAGTATGGTGTATTTCACAAGCTTTTGATGCTTAAAAATGACTCAACTGAGTTTGAGATCCTTATCCCATGGGGAGATACAAATACACTCCTACAAGCACAATATATCTTCACACACAGAAGACTGCATTGGATACTAATGCTCATATCCTTCATGGTACCTCATTTACCATATCCTAATGCTCTCACCCCAGTACCTGTGTATAAAACAGTTTTACTTGCAGATCAAGCTCATCTAGATCAGGACTGACAATGAAACATTCCTTGAGCAACTTACAAGTGCTTGTCCATCACTCGCCTTAGAAGAATGCACCCAAAACTAAGTAATCCAAAACTAACCAGCACAATGTAACTGAACTTTAAAGACTAAAGCTACATGCACATACATAGTACTCTCATGCGATGAGATCACTCCATGAAACCAAGGCCGTTCAGACACTAGCCCACCCCCCTGCATGCATTTAGTTCACAGGCAGACTCTAGCAAGAACACAAACTCTGGATTTGCTACATCCCCACAACCACTGTAAGTTTCTTACCCTTGCAAAGCCAGACTAAGCCACATCTCCTTAAACAAAAGCCTGGCTGGGAGCAGCGGTGCAGCATGTTCTGTAGAAACTAGAGAAAGCAAGTTGGAAGAAGGAAGTGAGGGCTCACTACATGGTGGAGCAGCCAAAAGCCAGTTACTACTAAAGTCTGCAGTGCCCCTATATCAAGGGAGCAGAGCATACTGGGAAAGTTTTGCTTTAAAGGTATACACTGATGACCACTCAGTTTTACAATTTATTGCCACCTGGTTCCTGGTTCAAAAGGAATCTAATGCAAACCACTCTGAATATTATTTATTTGAGTTTTTTGTCACGATTTGTAACGATGTTACAATGACAAAACAGCTACCCAGACTCCTTCTGGGTATGACTTGCCCACTAAGTCCCAAGGCTTTTACCCACCTCTCAGAACCAGCTGTGCCCACAGCTGCAGGTTTCAGCTGTGTTGTTCACAGTAGTTAAGAAAGCATGAAAGTGTTTGTGAAGTGACAGCCTTCAAATGTTTGACTGATGGTACCAAAGCAATGCCTGATCTTTAATATGCCAACCCGTGCCCATGGCCAGCTCCAGCCCCGTGTCGGTTTTGAAAGCAAACAGACTGTGGAGCCAGCAGTTTCAAAGTCTTGGGTTCCTGTGCCAAACTCTTCTCCAAGGCTGAGAAATCAGATGGGAGAAGGCTTTTCCTGAGCTGCTGTATTGATCCTGACTGAGGGGACCCTTGAATGTTTAGGAGTCAGCAATCCACACAGCAGCTTGGGGCTGGGCTGGGCTGCACACCCGGTGTGGTTTTCAGGTCTCCGTTGGGCTGCGCGGACTCCATGGCCGCAGGACACCTCCAGCAGCTGATAATAGAGGAGCCTGCAGGCAGCTCCCACTCAGCACTGCGATTGACCCACCTGCCTGGCCTTGCCTTTATCTCACAGAGCAGCAACAGCTTCTCATGAGAACATCCTTTAGAAAGAGGGTTGTTTACTTGTAAGGAAATTATAAAATAGCTCAAGTGATGAAAAGGGAGAGCTGCTCACCACGGATGGGGTTGCATCTGCCCTGTGCAGCGCACCATGGGAAAACCCATCTGGGCTCTGTCTGATGCTACATGAATAAGGGGCGCCCATCATCTGAAAGGATGTACAATTTGCTTGCTGTCTGTATTCCTCAGCTTATTCTGACTTATTAAAGCAGTCATTAAGCTATTTGTTGCTGGGCGTTTCTTACTGAGATCCAGAAAGAGCCCTGCACCATCTCTATCTCTCTCTCTCCTCCCCACCCCATCCCTTCGTGCAGAAAAACTGCCCAGGTTGCAGTTGCCACCTTCAAGCTCTCTACTCGATCAACCTGCCCACTTTTCTCTAACCCCCCCTTCCCCCTGCCCCCCGCAAACTTTGGTCATTGGACTCAGGTGGCCGCTAACTGACCAGGAGGGATTTCTAACTCGCTAGAACCCTGATCATCTTGCAGTAGCAAAGCACTTCTCAACCTGTCAATGGAGCAACCAGCTTGCTCTTGAGCGTCAGCTCCGGGTTGCTTACAGCCATGCCCCTATTATATACTGATCTCCACTGCACCTGCTCCATGGCTGCTGCTCCATGGCTGCTGTCTGGTTGTGCTGCAACGATGTGGAGATGTAGAAGCAATCTGCAAGAAGGAGAAAGTTTTCTGCATGAAAGAGCCTGGGATGTTACTGGGTTTATAATCTTTCTGTGCACTACATCAATGAAACTTCGAGTTATATGGTTTTATAGTCCATCTTAATTATCAAGCTATTACAGAGCATGCACAGTTTTCCGTAGTCCTATTTAAAGTCCCAACTGTGTGGGTTGTTTTTTTTTTCCTTCTACAAATCCACTACACAAATGCTGCTGAGAAAACAATAGGCAGCGTGTAAGTTATCTTATGTCCCCTTCTCCTTGCCAGCTCCCTACTAACAAAGAAATTTATGACAGGAAAAAGGCAAACCTCTCTCTAGCGACAGCAGTGCCACGTGGTCTTCTTGTGTCTGTCTGGGACCCACCGTCATAGGGATACGCAGAGCCTGGCTGAGCTCAAGCAGGTCAAAGCTCTGGCCAGAGAAGGCTGAGGCAATGCTGTCCTGGTGGGTGATGCAACCAGGGGCTATAGAGAGGGCTGTATTTCTTACTGGAAACATCTGCCTGTCACGTGGCATTTGAATGTGGAGTTCAGGGCTGCTGGTAGGTGCTCGTGTCACGGGAATGACTGTGACAGGCTTTTTCCATCTCTAAGGAGGAGATGGTTGTGACATTTGGTTTGAGTGCGGTTTTGAAGCCACCGAGTTCCTCTGCTTGAGAGCAGGCAGCGAGGATGAACACTGCGTAAGGCTGTATTTCAGATCAGCCCAGCAATTAACACTGCATCCAGGCAGCACCGTGCAGCTCTGCTGACTGGTGCTGCTAACCCTGCGCACAGCACCCCCCCGGCAGCGCGTCCTGCCCTGCGCTGCCCAGGGACTGCCGCCACTTCAGGAGTGAGCAGAGCTGGCTCAGCACTGCGGTACATCCTATGGTGTTACAGATGGGTTGGGTCTGGGTCTCATTCGTCTGAAGCTCTTCTCCCTTCTCCCCGTAGCTTTGCGCAGAGCTCCAGGCAGCACCTGATGCCACTGCTGCAGGGTTCGCACTCGCCCCTGCTGCTTTTTCCCCTTTTTCAGGTGGAAGCCAATGGAGAAATGGTCCTCGCTGAAGCTGGCGTAACAAAAACCTGTGCTCAATGTGTGGCAGCAGCTGAAGAAGACCATGAAATGCTGTAACACCACGCTGTGATGCAAAGACGTACACTTACCTGGAATACTGTTTTCAGACCTGGCCACTGTGTCAGAACGGTTGTGACATGTTTGACGTTCGCCCTGCAGATTGTCAGAGGTCAGGAGCTGCTGCTTTACTGTGCTGGAATTATAAGCAAGGGATAGTTTAGCTTGGGAATAAGTTAGTAAGGAAAAGCCAGTTGGTTTCAGGAAAGGATTAGTCATTAATATAGCATAAAGGTACTCTCTTTCGTATATAAAGTATGAGCAATTACAAACTGGAACTGAAGCAATAATGCAAACTCTTCCTCCCTCCCCCTGAACTACTCTCTGCTTCCACTGACAAAACGAAATAAAACTTTTAAGACTTGCATTATATCTTGAAATTCAGTGAATATAAGGCCTCTTACAGATGCAGAGAAGAGCAGTCTGCTGAGAGCCCAGTACCACCAGCTGCCATACTTTCAAACTGGTTAAATAGAGGGTTGGGCTGTCAGCAGCAGTGCCTCAGCGCCAGCCCAGCATCTTGTTTCACTTCTGAAGGACAGGCTGTAGAGCAGGGCAGGCTGATGGGAACAGCATGATAAGTGGGGTGTCTGCAAGCCTGCCTCCAGTTTTCGGAGGATGCCCTGGGCAGAAGTCACAACGGTGCCTGTGCCGGACAGTCCCACACTGGTCAAACCCTGAGCAAGATGAAATATAGGCACCGCTGGAGCTGCAGAAACAAAACGTGCTGGTGTCACCCACATCTTGGTGTGTCTCCTTTAGTCATGGGACAGGACAGAGCTTTGTGGTGTCCTGCATGGAGAGTGGCCTAAGCACCAGCACAAACTCATTCAGACACACATTTATTCAAGGAGGAGGAGGACCAAAGGGCACCGAATGCTCTTTTGACCATCCATCATGAATAGCTTTCCTGGACCACAGGGCCAGCCCCGCTCCTGGTGGCCCAGAGGACATCTCAAGCTGCCTCTCAAGGGTCTGCTGGCTGCAGAAAAGCCAGCCAGCCGATGGGGTTGTTACACTGCTCCTCTAGCCCTACTCAGGGATGCAAGCTGCAGCAGTATGTTCAGCATCTCCTGATAGTGGCTCTAATGATGATAAGAAATTGGACCCTAATTTCCACCCATTGCAAGCAAGCAGCTGCTGGCAGGGAGTGGGGCGAGCCTGATGGTGGTGGCCAGGGCCAGGCGAGAGTCCCAATCACCAGAGCACTCTGCAGCGACGAGGCGGATCCGAGGAGGAGCTGGGAAGCCCAGAAACAGGATCAGCTCCGCAACCAGGCACTGGCGCGGCTGCAGCGTAGCCCGGGCAAGGAGCGGGGCGACAGTCGGGACTGAAACACAGCTCCTGTGCCGGGGGACAGTCACACGAATCAGATGTTTAGTCCTGGGTGTCAGCTCTGGTGGGTTTGCGGCGTGTTGATGGCTCCTCCTGACTGGGCTGGAGTGTGGGATGCACCTTCCCAGCCTTTCTAGCAAAATTCTGCTTTTACTGCCAAAATAACTCTCATGTAAGCATGAGAGACAAGGGCACGCTGCTGGGGGTGGGGGTCACGGGCCAGAGGGAGCTGACGTGGCTTTGCTTTGCAAAGTTTCAGTGTGGAAGGGGGGGAGTGTGGGGAGGGTAACGGGGCAAGCAAGAGTCCGATCCTCCTGCACCTCTGCAAAGGCGTCCCAGGGCGTCCCACACAAACCCTGCAGTTTGCTGCTGCCCCCTCCCTGCTAGTTGCCTTTGTTTTCATTGCAGAAGCTTGGAGATTTTAAAAAAAAAGGAAAAAAAAAGTGGGTGGGATGTGAAGAGGAAAACTAATATGATTAAGGCAGGATTTGGGCACTGACAGAGAGCTGCCGTAGGTGGTGGGTATTAGCAGTAACAGCTGCTGCGCTTCCCATTAGAGGAGAAAGGGAAGAAGGTCCCTGAAAGGATGGATCTCCGGCAGGCTGGGAGGGCAGCGGCGGCAGCGACAAGCCTGGCGGCGTATGTGTCCCAAGGTAAGCGACGGTGGCACCGGCAGCCCCTGCCCAGGTGGCCCTGGGGAGCACGGCCCTGCTCCCCACGCCTGAGCGGGGAAGGGGTGGCCGGGGAGGGATGGGAAATGGGGCGCAGCCGGGGAAAGACCTGCTGTTCAGGGGCACTTTCATGAGCTCCTGCGGGAAATCATATCCAGCAAGGGAGGTTCAGGTGTGCCTAGAGGCGAAGCTGATTCCATGAGGATGAGGCATCCTGCCGCTGCTCCTGCAGGGTCTGGGAATATTTAGGAAAGGCTCCCGTGACCCCCACAAGCATCTTGTAGCACATAACTGGTTGGAACAGCACAACACTCGGCTGTTTCGCGTGCAGTGGTGGTTCGTCAGAGTCAGCTGGCAAGTTTCAGAAGTGGTGGGGACGGAGGTGTAAGCTAGACCTCCTCAGCCTCTGGTTTCCTCTGATTTATTTACATCTACTTACTGACTATGTGCAATGAAATCTGAGGCAGGAAAAGCTGCATGTTGAAAAGATGACGTTAGAAAGTGCTACATTAAAAGCAGGACTACCTGCCTTATGATCGGCATTACAATAAATACCGCACGCTCATCCTTCAGCTTCACTTTCAAAAGTGCATTCCGAAAAATCAGAATAACACAATACTCCAGCTAATCTGGAAACGTGTTTTGTGCCAGCCACCAAAGCTGCGAGGTACTAAAGACATGGCATACCAAATATTAATCTTTGACCGTGTCAAGAAAAAATGCTTGCTTGGATTAAAAATTGGAGAATAAGGAGAAATCTTGGCATTAGCCAAAACAGCTGCCCGCTTATCTCAAGCTTCCAATGGCAGCCCAGTGCCCCCGAGCCACGACGTGTGGGCTGCTGAAAGGTGCCTGGTGCTTCCACAGGCCAGAGCAAAGGGCAGCCACACACTGTCCCTGCAGGGACACGGCCCTGCGCCGGTGGGCAGGGAGAGGATCTGTGCTGGGCACCAGCCCCGCAAGCGACAGGCTCTGCAGGTCTGGGGGTGGATCTTTCCCCCACTGATCAGGTTGTACATTTGGGCTGGGAATGGTGGAGGGTGCTGAGCACGGTCACGCAGAGTCGTCTTCTCCTGCTCAATGCAGCAAAACTTTAGAGCAAATCTTCCCTGACTGCTCCCCCCATAGGCGACTTTGAAAGAAATGCCCCCTCTTGCGGAGCCTCTCCCCTCCCAGCCTCAACAATTTACTTCAAATTGTGAACTTCTGTGGATTACCATGCGCCACAGAGATCATTTATTCTCCTTCGCTTAAAGGCTGTGGGAAGGGCAGCTCTGGAGCTCAGCTAATTCAAAGGCGCCGGGCACACTCACAGGCTGCTGAAGGCGCTGCTTTGAAGTGAACCTGCCTGTTGTTTTACGGCTGTAGGATGGATGGCAGGAGAGCCCCCATCGCCATTGTCGGCTGGGCATGCACAACCCTCTGCTTCGTCTCCTACGCAGCCGCCTACTCACACGGCGCGAGCCTTTCTGCCTGCACCGACATGATGCCCAGGCACCTGCGAGCGCAGCTGCACAGCCCCACCAACAACTACGTTACTGTCCACACCAACATGTCCTTCTACTTCCCTGGTGACAAGGTTCCAGGTAAGGAACGGTTTCTCATTCCTGCATCTGAATAATACATGATAACTGATCTCAAGCGATGGTGAGGGAAGAGGGAGAGCTGCTCCAAGTGAGCTACACCACCTCTCTCGTCACGAGGAAACGAATGTATTTGCAGAGGGATTCTGTTTGCAGCGCTTTGCCTACGGTTTCTTAGGTGATGGCTGACTCCAGATTTTCACCATTTTGCAGACCAACAGTTTGCTGGAGGCAGCTGGTAGGTTGGGATGCTTTGGGTGGGATTCTTTTATCACAACTGCCTCTCAACCATACCAGACCTCATCACACGCAACGGTGTGCGAGAGGCATTTCTGGAGGGTAAAATCACCTCCCCTGCCCCTCTGCACTGCACGGAGGGGTCTGGGTCACTCACTTCACTCCTGGGTACGGCTGGGGAGCGTGCCCCGTCCCCAGCATCACCGCTCCTGAAGCGGACACAGACAGAGCTGAGAGGCACCGCTCCCCAGCCTGGCCGCTTGCAAACAATTCACCCCACAACTACAGGACAAATCCCTTCGTGTCCCATGTTTTGTCTTGCAGTGACAGTGAGGAGCACCCGGGATTTTATGGGCTTTTTGCTTCAAGCTCGCAAAGTGTCTAACGACGAAATCGCTGGCACATTCATCTTCATTCCTCCTGGTTCCAAGCTGCTGACTTGTTTTGAAGACGGTGACACCGTCACCCACTCAGACAAGTCGCTGAAGAGAAACCTGTCCTTCGTATGGAAAGCACCAGCCCAGCCCATTGGAGACATCAAGTTTTTGTAAGAACATGCTGGTTCCTAACCAGAATTTGTGTCTTCTCAGTTAAAGGCTTGGCTTTATTTTTCCATTGTACTTGTCCAGCACAGTGGTTTATGTATCTTGAACCCCGTGTAGCTAAATACTTATCAAAGGCTGCAACAGTATCCCAGCTGGTACATAAATCGCCATTTATATTTGCTGGGTAGTGCTGCATTTTATTTACATGGTCACTATTTTCTCAGAATAAATACACTGGAAGATGACAGCCTAAGCACTTAGGAAACAGAAATATTAAGGCATAAAGAGAGAATTGTGATCATGTTGCCCACCTTTCTAAATAACACAGCCCTTCCTAAAGGCTTCCCTGCCTAAAGGATAATCTTGTATATCACTTCTTTAAAAAAAAAAAAAAATTAAAAATGGGTTGTTTTAAAAAAAGTTAAATGTAAACAGATTTATTCACAGTAGGAAGAGACAGTGAGCATTGGGACAAAACATGACATCCCTGTTCTGCACCAAAGTCCCAAACTGTCCACGTATTTTGGTTCCGATTTAGAATGAAATTAAACATTTTTTAACTGGCTGTCTCAGAGGAAACACAGTGACTTTTCATTTTGGAAGAGATTAAGTTGTTATGTTTTGACTTTACAAAACTGTTTAGAAGCTGCTTGGCCAGATCCTTGGCTGCTCCCCAAAACATAAGCATCCTGGTGAGCGCTGTGGCTTGTGCAACTTGTCGTGATTCAACACAAATTCATTGAAACAAAAATATTGCTGCTTAGCATTTCCAATTTTGCCCATTGTTTTAGATCAGGAAATACTATTAAAACCACATAAAACTCAAGCAACTGAATAAACCCAACCCAAACCCAACATCACCTATTCCTAGCCACCCGCTCTGATGCTTCATTCACCCTCTGGCTTTTGACCCTCCAAGCTGGTTTCTGATAGCTTCTCCCTTTTCTCCCTATCACAGCATCTGGAAAAACTCCTTGTTAAGCTTAAAAATGCCTCGTAAGAGTCATCTGGCACAGGCAAACCCGGGTTGGTTTCCCTTTAACTAATTCTCAGCAGCAGCTGAGCAATCCGAGCTGAAATTCTCCCAAAATCTCCAGTTTAAATAAGGCTCTCTGGCTGAAAGCTTAAAGGTTGGCCAATGCAGTTTTGGCACCTGACAAAAAGCAGCGGGTTAGGCGGGCTCAAATATCACAGGGCTGAGCAGAGAGACTTTTTTTTTCCCCCCTACCTATTCTGCTGTTTGTACAAGTTATATTGACTTGTTTTAATTAGTAAATACCACTGTTGTTTCCCTGCCTACAGAAGATTATAAGCAGAGCTAGTCCAAGTTTTCCAAATGTACTTCTATCAACAAAATGAATATAATGGCTTTTTTTTTTTTTTAATTTAAGTTCCCACACTTTTTTTTTGACTGATCTTAATCATGAGTGGTGATTCTTCACCCAGCATCTTTCTTATGGGACCCGGTATCTTTTATTTGTAATATAAACCGTGTGATGGGCTAATCCTTTAAAATACTTTTGCACTGCTTCTGCCTTTGGATTAAAGCAGTCCTGGTGATTAGCTAAACCTCCGGATGGTTTATTAACGCTATAGAGCCAGTAAATTCTTGCCTAATTATGTTTTAACAGCATCTCCGTAGTCCAGTCATACTTTGTTTACTGGACAAAGATCGAATCTGCTATCGTGGCTCAGCGAGGGCAAAACAAAACGCTTGCTGGCAGCGGCACGAAGCCCGACCTCGTAACCCCCGAGCCCTGGCAGGGACCGGCTGACCCACACCCCACAGGTACAGTGAGCAAAGGTACGGGTTCCTTACAACCGCTTCCTGCGGATTAGTTTTACAGCTTATTGTGGGCAAGCGTTGAACACAAGTGACCCAAACAAGCTGGAGGGATCTGTCTAACTGCTGTGGCCGTCGGGGAGATCAGCGATGGCCGTGGTGAACGCCTTGAAGGGAGGGTATGGGTCAGGATTCGAGGTGATGGACCCAGTTCCGAGGCGGGTACCAGAAAGATAAATAGGGTTGCCAGATCTTACAATTTCAATGCAAATCTTAAAATACAACATATTTTACCTAAAAATCTCATCTCCTCAAGACAAGCAAGTGCAATTAGCAATGCTGTCTAAATAAAGGCATACATTTGTCCCTAAATGTGACTATCGCCTTGCAAGTATGTATTCAGTTGTATTTATGCAGCCTCTGGTCAGTAAAATACTCTAAGAATTTACTTATACCCAACTCAGATGTGTTTGTCAGCACTTTTGGCATGGCATCAAGACTGAGTTTTAATTCTTTTACTTGACCGTAATTCAGGCAGCAGGCTTTGCTGCTTTACTGTCTATCTGGGTTCCCCCTTAAAATTAAGCGACAAGAAAATAAAAGAAAGTCACTATTACGATCCTTCCTGGCACATGTTAGCACCCAGTGGGATTTGAAACAAACAAACAGAAAGACTTCTGCTCCTCTCTCCCTGCTTCTTGTTTTGTCTCCGTGCTGGACAAGGTCCCACCTCTCCCGCGGCTGCCACCGGCTCCCCGCTGCGCACCCCTGTGCCGCCTGCCAGCCCCACCGGCATCGTGGCAACGCCAGCACCGGAGCCAGGTTTCGGTATGGGGTCAGACGCCCATCCCGTTGCTGAGCCAAAGCAGCTGGCCCGGACTTCGCGGGCTGTGGCCAGCAGGAGTAGCGGGTCCAGTGGCCGGGGACTGGAGCCATCCCTCCCCACCAGAGACCCCAGCACAGCGGATGCCTTCCGAGGTTTCCTCTCCCAGGACAACGCCTCCAGCTACAGCACCTCCAATGGGTAAACTACGCGGTGGGAAGAGCTGTTTCTACAGCCCTTCTGGGGAAGGAAAATAGTACCAGTTTCCGTGTGGATGAGTGAAGGTCCATGCAGGAAGGTGGCTGTGGCTGGGGACGGGGGGAGGAGAGAGGGTGTTTGCTTGCTGAAATTTTGAGAAATAATCCTTTGGAGACTGCACATGACAGACAGTGACAGGGAGAAAATCCAAAACTCTTAAATACCTGACATTGCACTGCTCAGCCCAGCGGAGGACTGGATGCTGGCTGAAAAATGTGATAAAAACTATTGACTGCTACAATCTTTTTCTAAAAGCGCATGCAAATATTCAAAGACACAGTGAGCTCAGCAGAGCTATTTCTCCATCTGCAGGGAAAAAGCAATTATGAAATTTGGGCTTGAGGATGTCTACTCAGAAGTCTTAAAGGGTTTGGGCCGCAGGAGCTTTCATGCAACGTTTCATACTGTGGGTGAAATCAAGGGGGATAGGAATAAACGATCAGGCGTTATTAAAAACACAGCCCCATAGTCTGTGGTGATTGCGCATCCCGAGGCTGCGCTAAGGAGCGGCGCGCTTCTCTGGTTGTGCAGAGCCCACGGATTCCACGTGAGCCGCAGCGACAGGTCTCACTCACTAACCCTGCCTTTCCTCTGTCCATATCTTAGAGCAGGAAGCATCGCCAGCGCTGCCACCCCACGCTTGTGCTTGCTGTGTAAAGAAGGCAGGCAGGTAAGCAGCAGGGCCGAGGGGGACGTCTTCTCCAAAGACAGAAAGGTCTAAGAGAAGAGGAGGATAAAACATCTGTATGGCATCACAGCACCAAGCAGCCCACATAGGTCTCATAAGTGACTGAAACTACATTGAGGCTGTTAAGAGTTTTAATTTTTTTACTTTAACTGGGAATTGTTTCTTATAACTCTTTTTTCTTGCCTTTTGAGCCCGCTGCCTGGGTTTTTATGAGTCCCAGTGTAAAAACAATCTAAAATAACTTTTCCATATGTAAACATGACTACAGGCTGCTGGATGTTACCGGGCTGGAAAAGTGTATTGTATTCCCGTGGAAGGCTGAGATGTTCCCTTCCGGAGGGGCTGGATAGGTACCACCCATGACATTCACCAGAGGTTGAAGACTTCAACTTTCCTGGGGACGGCTTTCTGAGGGCAGGGTCAGCCCGGGAGGCTGGATGGACCAGAAAGGCAGAGGTGGTGGTGATGGTGGTGGAGTTAGCCACAGGCACGGGGTGCACCCACTGGAGACGGCTGGAAGAGCGAGAGCTGGCAGACAGGATAAGTGGGTGGGAGCGCCTTTTGGGAGAGGAAGCCCAGAAAGGTGTGAAAGGGCTGCAGCCTCAGGGCAGAGGGGCGGCTGTGCGTATAGGAGATGTTGGAGCTGGAAAGGGCACGCGAGGAATTAGGTAGAGAAAGAAAAGGAGAGCAAGAGCAGGAAGAGAAACTGGAGAATACCAGGGCTGCGGAGACCAGAGAAGGATGCTCAGATGGGAACTAGTGGAGAAGCTGGAAAGCAGGGACAGCTTAGAGACACAGGTTACAGAGTTAGCAGGGGAAGTCCAATACGGAGGGGATGGAAAGAAGAAAAATACAAGGCAAAGAAAGAACTAGATCTGGGTTGCAGGATGCCACAGGAGGAAGAGAAGTAATCCCACAGAAAATAAAAGAGGAAGGGATGCGGCAGAAATATTTAGGAAGGAGCAGAGGACAGAGAACAAGTAAAGGGGAGGCGCGTAACATGAGTATCTGGCATAGCCATGGAGAGAAGTGGAGAAATGACAGAAGATCATAACCAAAGGAAAGGAAGAGTTATTGTGCAAGGCAAGACCAGAAGACCATAATAAAATAAAAATACTGAGAAATTAGGCAAGAAAAGAGAGAAGTAGTACAAAAAGAAAGGAGAAATGAGGTGAGATAGGGCAAAGATTTGTGAGGCAATTCCATTTTCTACTCCAAAGTCCCAAATCCTGCAGTATATCCCTACAGTATGGCATTAGCATTTTGAGGGCAAGTGATCCATACATGTGCAATCCTAACTTCGCCCACCAAATACTTTGCAGTTTGCAGTTCAGACACTGAAAGTCTTTTATTTACTACTGTAATTTCACTAGCACCTTCAGAAACGGTCTCTTTCGCAAAGGATGCTCTGACCCTCCCCTACTTTGGTTCACAGCTGGCCAGGGCTCCTACCTCAGCTTTGTGCTCCTGTCACACTGTCTTCCCAGCAAGCTTTAGAAATCGCTAATGACGGCAGAGGGTGAGAGTTTCTCTAGTGTAATTAATGGATGTGTGAAAAAGCCTGCTGGGCTGGACAGGCTGGAGAGGCGCCAGCTACTGAGGGCCAGATCCAAATCTCAGTGGAGCCAAAGAAAAGACTCCAGTACATTTTGCAGGTTTTGGATGGGGGCTCAGGTGCACAGTGGGAATGGAAAAATTCAGTGGGGGCCTCCTAAATTGTACGATTGTTTCACAGTTAGTCTTGGATGGTATCTGCAGCAAAGCCTGGGCTGCAGAACTGGCACAGAGCGGCTGTCATTTTGTGATGGATAAAATAAGGTGCGTGGCACCAGGCAGGGGCTCTAGGAACAGGGGCACGCAAGAACAGTCCTTCCCACTAAAATGGGTGGTTAAGCACCACTGAGAGGGAGCAGGTTTCAAACTGGCTGTGTAGACTGAGAAAGCAGTCAGGGCTTTGGGGAGAGTTCACAGGTTGTATGTGGCAGCCCCAAAACTGCTGATGTCAAAGGCCATCCCAAGTCTCCAGGGTTCCTCTGCTCCACAGTTCCATCTGCAGCCTCAGAAGGTGATACTGAATCCCAGTGGGCCTGGTGTGACCCTAAACGTGCAGCTTGGCTGGGAAGATCATGCCTGTCCTTTCAGCATGACGCTGGCATCACTCAAGATGGGAATTGTTTATTAAGTGATTTTTTTTTTTTTTTTGTGATAACAAAGCCTGTGAAAAATACCGCCACCACGGGAGTTACAGCCCTTTACTTAGGCAAAGCAGTGTCCTTCCTCTCCGTCTGTGCCCTTCACCTCTGCACCTTCAACCCGCTCTGCCTTGCCTGCCTGGGACCAGCTCCCACTGCCTTGTCCTTCCCGTGGCAGTTGTGATACGGACAGAGCAGGGTTGAATCTGCCTCATTTTCTTAAAGCTACTGAGTAACCAGGGGGTGGAACAGGGTTATTCTAAGGCCAGGGGGACACCTGGGTGTCAGAAATACAGAGCTGAACTGTACTGTGATGTCAGTAGTGGATCAGAAGATAATCAGCCCTCTTTCTCTTCCTTCACTGCACATCTCGTGGTGTTTGCACTTTCAAAGGCCAGCATCGAGAGCAGGACTATGTTGAAAGCCTCCCCGGCTGCGACAGTGTCTCCTTCTGCCCCGCACGTAAACACTCACCTGGGTGATGCCGCTGCGACAACAGCCTGGTTTGGCGATGCTGATGCTGCCGGCAATTTGTCATCAGCTTCAAGGCAAATGGCAGAAAGCAAGCTGGCACTGCAGCCAGAGGAGGCAGGCACCAGGGATGAGGAGAAGGAGGAGGCAGTGGTGGGTGGGAACACCCTGCCATGGGTGACCAGACCAGCTCCTGAATCTGCCGTTCCTGGGAAGGGGGAAGACCCTGGCAGAGGCACCCGACTCCTAGCAGCCCAACTCGGCATCCTCCTGGTCTGCACCGCTGCCCTGGGCCTGGCGCTGGCAGCTGCCGTGCGCTGCGTCTGTGCGCAGCATTGCCACAAGCGGACGGAGGTCTCCTTCAGTGAGCCGGACCCCGACGTCATCGCCGTCAGAGAAAACGGGGAGATGATGCACTTCCGAAAGATCCGGGAGAACAGCTTTGTGCTGGTGCAAGCCGAGTACAACTGGGTCAGCCCCTCAAGCAGCGGGAAGACGACAATCATCTGAACCTCTGCCACGCCGAAAGCAGTGCTACAGCGGTCGGCGCAGGTGGAAATAGCCCAGACTGCACAGCACAGGGCATAGGAAGCAGTGAGGTAGTTCCTCTATGTGCTGCCATGTAGGTAAACAAACTCGAAGCAGCCAGCTCAGGTGTTAGTGGAAAGCATCCAAGCTATAGCTGCTAAGAAAATAGAAGTTGATAGATTGTTCAGTGTGTTACACTCACTGCAATTAATATTGTATATCTGCTCATTAGCTGTCACCGCAGCCATGACATACGCTTCCTCTGTTGCCTTAAGGGTATAGCCAAAAATAGAAATTCTTCCTCCGCACGGTAGTATTGTCTCCTGTTTAATCTCAACAAAAGTTTCTAGTGTTATATTTCTTTCTAGGAACTAGAAACACCTGATATAAACCCAACTATTCTCATTTAGGAGCTTACAGGTTTGATTCTGTGCACTTGGTATCTCTCAGATGGCAAAATATTTGCTGGTAGATTTTAAGTTTCAATTTGAAAATAAAAAGCAGTAACTCATTAGTGAAGAACATTGATCCAAAGAACACTGAATTGATCTACGGGAATGAAACACAGGGTGGCGGACACCAGCTTTTGGGGGAGAAACATGCCTCTTCATCAGGTGCAAATGGAAGAAAACCTTTCCTGTCCATTTGCACCTGATGAGGAAGCTTGTTGAAGGCTGACAGCCAGCATTTACTTGGTCGTTTACTTCAAGTCAGCTCAGTAATGCTCTGTGCAGAAACACGCGCTGAAAAGTACCCTTCCCAGGTCACTTTGGAGATCCCCAGCAAAGGCTGCGTGCGAAGTTAACAGCATCCCTGTACTCTGAGTTTATGCAAACTTCTCTCTGACCATGTGGTTTTTCTGCTGGAGGCGACTAAAACAGCCCTTGGAAAACATGAAAATCCTTGACACCTTCTAAGAAGGAGAGGTGATGACAGCTAGGGTAAAGGTTTGTTTTACTGCAGCTTTGAAAAACCCAGAAATAGTCCTGATATAGATCCTCTTGAGACGTACATTTTAGAGCCTTTCAGAGAGCAGGAATCACCCCTCCTGGTTTCGTCTTCTAGGGTGGAGGGGCTGAGATGGTCCCCACGCTATGTAATGGGGGACAGACTTAAACTTTGGTGCTGCAGCTTATTTTGCAGCCTGCTGAATCCCCCTTGACCTAAGCAGATAATGACGGGACCCTGATGGCTCACACATCCTTCCTGGTGACAACTTCCCCCTCTGCCAGGAGGGCCCTATGGCCGTCTCCAACTAAGTGGCCATCTTCACGCGTGATGGTCAAAGCTCTGCCCTCACATTGCCATTGACTTCAGAGACGACAGGTGGGACATAGATGCATTCTCCCATTCAAACCCCTACAGCGCTATGACCATAGTGCATCTTTTGCTAGCAGCACCTTCTGTTAGTGTTCAGAAAGAACTGGTTTCTGACCATACTACTGTACAGGGATTAGCGACGTGATGCTACACACATGGCCAAATTTCTATCGAGTTAACTTCGAGGCCTAGCGAGCCTTGGGCAAAATGAATGAGTAAGAAAAGAAGTGTACTCACAAATACAGCTTGCAGAGATGAGCTTGATGGTCTTAACCATTGCAGTTTGAAGAGAAGGGTGGCCACGCCATGGTCCTACCACTGCAGAGTAACCAAGAGTAGTGCTATAATTGAAAAGACATTTGTTTCAGGACTCAAAAGGATGCTGGGTTTTACGTTCAGTAAGTCGAGTTTAGCACTACCTACTAGGAAGTCTACTGGTTTTTAGGTACAAGTCTAGACACTTACGATGGCATTCCTCTCCTATGTCATGTGCTTTAGAAAGAAATCGGGTTTCTGTAACCCAGTGTAGCTGAACTGTGTAGCAACTAAAGCAGACTGCATTCAAGTCCTTGTTAATGCAGCCAAAAAAATCCTAATTAACTGAGAAAATAGGTCAACAAACTCTTAAATATTTAAAGAACTATCACATATTATTTTAAAAATTTCTTATGATGGCATAGCTGTTTATGAATAAATTACAAATACCTGTGGCCTCTTCCACTATCTCTCTAGGTTTAATGTTACCAGACTGGTACATACTTAAAATCGGGACCTTCTTCTCCCCAGCACTTTCCCCATGACCCAGCACCACTTCTGGCCAGGCTGGCCAGAGCCAGCAAATGTCTCGTGGAGATGTTTGATTAGGATAGCAGCACTTCAACAGCACCCTGCCTTCCGCCGAACTTTGCTTTCTGTTAAATTTATGCAGCTCCACTATTATTAGTAGTAAAACCAGTAATGGTGAGCTCTGAGGGACACGGCTCCTTTGAATTAGTAATGAGTAGTGCTACTTTGCGGACTTGGCTGAGACCTAAAGTGCTTGTGTTTTTTTTCTTGACTTCTGAATGATGTTTCGTTTATTGTAGTTGCCATGACAAGAGGGATGGAGGTTTTATCTCTTCTTAAGTCTGTTAAAAACATGAGCACTGATTAATTTATTAAAAGGGAAACCATTCAAACACCCCCCATTCTTAAGTGACTCTCCTTGTATGGAAATTCATCCGTGCTTACGTTTGGAACAGATTTAGGAGAAAAAAAAAAAGACAGAATTAGGAAAAGAAAGGCACAAACCATTCTAATATTTACTGGAGGGACAAGTGAAAGATTTGCCTGTTTGCCTCTCTAGGTGCACAACTGGGTTGGTCAGAGACATTCTGCTGGAAGTGGGGGATCTCAGTTCCTCCAGCACAGGTCAGCCTGCAGCCACCTGCAGCCCACCTTAGGTTGCCATCCCTCAGCAAAGTGACAGGGCTTTGGGTCAGAATTACTGACCAAAAGCGTGGAAAGCAGCTCACATTCAGCTCTAACACACACCTGTCCTGAGCCTGTCTCCCCACCAGCCAAACAGGCATCAAACGGGTTTTTGGCAGTGAAAACTCCGATGGTTTAAATCCTCTGATACCATTACAATGCTTGAGAGATCCTAACTACAAATAAACAAATAAATAGATATTTAGAGATAACTTAACTTGCATACAGACATGCCCATCTGAAATCAGTTTGGTTTTGCCCATCATCAAGCCCTTCCTTAAACCTGTTCCCGTTCTACTTCGGGGATGATGCTGTCTCATGCAATGCTGCATCTGCTCTATTAAAGATGCCTGCCTCAACTGCAGTTAGCAGGGAACAGCAGCCCTCCAATATGTCGGTGGCACTAACTGTAAGGTGGAGAGGTCGCTTTAAGCGACGCAGTTCACCCAAAGCTTGGTTAAGCCATCACGGACATTTCCTGCCTTGGTTGAACTGTCACTAGTAAGCAAAAAAGCCAAAAGTGCACTGATTTTGCCAGCTGCAAAAAGGGCGACAAGACTCATGAGAGAAGCCGCAGGGCCCCGTGGGTGCAGCTATGGTGGTCAGCAGGGATGTGCAAGCTCAGCGCTCTCGCCACAGCATTGCGGGGTGAGGCCCCAGGCATTTCAGAGATCCAGCTGGGTGGCTTGGCCGGCCCTTTCCGCACAGTTTCTGCAACTACTTAGGGTCACACAAACCAAAGGAGGCAGAGCAGCAAGGCCAGGAACCCAGAGAGCAGAACGCTCGGCACATCCCCCAGCAAACGGCACAGGGAGATGATGCCTGGGCTGCTTTCCTGAGGGGTGAGGGTTGGTCCTCTCCCTCACCCCTGAGGGCTTGCCCCTGCTTCAGCTAACTCCTTGGTGGAGCTGCAGGTGCACGCGTCATTTCTTCACTGAGATCTCAGTAACAGTGAGAAACGCCTGTAAAAAAAGGTGAGGAGATGCTCTAACGATTCCTACAACGTTCAGCTGCAAAAAAGACAGCTGCTTACCTGCAAAAACCAACAACAAAGGAGTGACCGGCCCTGCCCAGCTGGTGAAGAGCGGATCAGCCCCCTTGCTCCTCCTGGCAAGCCGGCATCCCTCCGCTGCCCCTGCCGCGGCCACAAGGCTCAGTCTGAAGGCCATGGTGTCTGGGCAGCTCTGCTGGGCTGCCTTCCCTTCTCCCCCCTCCCCTCCCCGGCACCGCATCGCCTACGAGAGGGCAAAGAAGGACCCGGGGAGTCATAACTACCCTGGGACCACCAGCTGCTGAGGGATCTCTGCCCGCTCCCTCCCGCCACCAAATTGTTTCCCCTTTGCAGGTCTCGTCACAGCAGCCCTCTTTCCTCGTTAGTGTGCGTGCGACACTCTCAGCAACGCATTTTGTTACGTGATGTATGAAGGATCATGTCTCAAACCACATTTTATTGTATATTTAAGTGCATGCTTTGCTGATTTACTGCTGTTCTAGGGAACATCTCCCTCCCTGAGCAGGGCAGGCCCGTAAAGGATCTATCAGCTCTGACTAATGATTATTAGCGCATCCCAAGGTTACGTACCACAATCAAATAACGTGTAGGAGGGAAGAGAGACCCCGGCTTAGTTGACGGAGGACAAAGATCACCAACGGTCTCTTTGAATCTTCAGATTGCAATATCCATTACAGATCGCCACCTTCCAGTGTCAAAGTATAATTTGTCGCGGAGGAAATGTGTCGCTGTTCCAAAGGTGAGTCAAAGATCAGCCTCGCTGTACATCAGCAGCGCCTGTCGACGTACGCTCGGCAGCGACGGCCAGGTGCCAAGGACGTTAGGCTGTTGGTACGGAGGGAGAGGCAGAAGATGTGACTTGCTGACCTTTATTATGCAAACACAGGGCCCAAAATGGAGAAGTATTTAACCCAGTCAACTAAAAGTGTCACCAGTATTTCCCGCCGCCCGACCCAGCACAACCGCCACACCTCAGGCGCATCAACCGCCACCTCCCGCTCCGGCACCAGCAGACGGCGAAGGCGGCGGGACCCCCGCTCCCGCGGCGGGCCG